>NW_024401157.1:0-145925 GCF_905171765.1 Bufo bufo
ACTCATATCCTTTTCTAAATGCATACACTGCTAACTGGGAGAGAATTGCACTGTGTACAGTTGGAACTATGTTTTGCTATAGTTAGATGTACTACAATTCCTATTTTGCTGTACAGTAAAGAGAGATGTTTATTTTTCTACCAATGGCCTATTTTTCTGACTCCTACATCATTTGCTGGCCATTGCACTCTACATACCCTGCTTTTAACCCATTCAGACACCTAACATCACGGGCATAAGTTCGCCAGATAATTATACCGTGTCTTGTAGAGCCCATAATATTTATAATGGCCCCTATAGTACCACCAGTGTAAATACTGGAAGCACTACAAGAGACAGTATATTTATTGGGGCACTTAGGGGGCCTTATAAACATTCGGGACACTACAAAAGCCAGTATAAATATTGGGGGGCACTACAGCGGACATTATAAATGTTGGGGCACTACAGGGAGCATTATAAATACTGGGGGCACCATTACTAATAAGTACATTCTGGGAGAAGATTAGATACACAGTTCAGCAGACAGTATCACATATGATAGGATTAGATAAAGCAGCTCAGCAAACAGTATCTCACATGATGGCATTGGATACACAGCGCACCTGCCTTGCAATTTTTGGAAGTCTAATACCAGTTAATGGAGCGGACACTGTGTATGTGCAGGGTGCTCTCCGTTAACTTCAGGACTAGAGTTGAGCGAACACCTGAATGTTCGGGTTCGAGAAGTTCGGCCGAACTTCCCGGAAATGTTCGGGTTCGGGATCCGAACCCGACCCGAACTTCGTCCCGAACCCGAACCCCATTGAAGTCAATGGGGACCCGAACTTTTCGGCACTAAAAAGGCTGTAAAACAGCCCAGGAAAGAGCTAGAGGGCTGCAAAAGGCAGCATATAGAGGTTTGCGTATTCCCCTAAGACCAAATGTACATCTAGAAGATACCCATTTTACCAAAGGCTGGGAAAATCTTCTAACAGACTGTTGAAATATCTGGCAGAATATGAAAAGGAATTTTTTACTAAGGTGGACCAACAATTAGAGAAAGAAATTAAAGAAATACAGGAATTTGAAAAAGACCCTGAGTTCCCTGACCTTGAACAAAAAATTAAGAAAAATATTGATACCTTACAAAACGAAATTAAGGAAAGTAAACACGTAAAATACCTGAGGGATCGGACTGATTTTGAGAGTAATAGGGCATACCTCTGGAGGAATAGGGTGACTAATAGGAACCCACAGAGAATATATAGAGAGAATTCAGAGACAGAAACTTCAGGAACAGAGGGCTCAGGATATAGCTCTACGGGACAGGGGAATCGGTCTAAAGGGACAAAACGTAAGACTAAGAGAAGGCAATATCCCCCAAGAAAATCATCCCTAGAGAGACGTGAACTCCCTCAATCATGTGTGAGAGGGCCTATGGGAAAAGAAAACACTTCAAATGTGAACACGGCAACAACAAATATAAGTGTGGCCCCCATACCATCTTATCCTCATTCTTCTACGCAACCTTTCTCCTTTTGTCCACCTCAAGGTGGGAATCTGAGTCAGGGATACTCTATGTTCCAATCTCAAGCACCACAACCCCCACCCCAGACACAACCTGTACAGGTAGTTTCAGGAGAAAAGATGACATCTATAGCTCCCCTTTTTTTAGGCCAAACAGGGGTTCAATTGAGGGACCGAGAGAGATGGGGATACAGCAAATAGTTATAGGGACATCCCCTGAGGACCAGATGGTCCTAGATGAGAAACAGATTATTAATCTATCAAGGCATGTCTTAACATCATCAGAAAAAACCCTTTTAAGTAAGGGCCTCACTTTTACTCCGGTCCCCCAATATGATAAGTTCCTTTGGATTAAGGACATAAACCTCTTTGCACGGAAACTGGCCTTGCACAAGGTATATAAACAAGAAGAGAGTGATGCACGTAGACTGTATGAAAAAGAGAGGAGATGTGTGGAGATATTGGAATCTTTACAGGTGGAAAGCGATGGATATCAAATCCACCTTGACCCCCCATTTTCAACTTTAAAACCAAAGTCCAAAATGACTCCACAATTCACACAGTTCCAAGAAATAGAGACGTTCGTGCAACTGGTTACCAAGGATATAAATTCCTTGCAAATGAGGAAAGATCATATAACATCTAACCTTAGCAATGAGGAAATAAATGCTCTAGAAACCCTTAGGAAAAATGAGGACATCATAATTAAATCGAGTGTTAAAGGGGGCAATATAGTCATTCAAGACAGAAATGACTATATTGATATGGTGCTTAGATTATTAAAAGACAAACAGACATACCAACCCCTACCAAAGGATCCCACAAAAGACTTCCTAAATGAACTTAAAAAACTACTAGATGATGCACTTCAGGATAACATCATAACAAAGGACGAGTACAAATACCTTTAAAACAAGAATCCAACGATCTCCACTTTTTATGCTCTTCCTAAAGTACATAAAGGTAAACAACCTGTCCCAGGAAGACCAATTGTATCAGGGAATGACAATCTCACACAATCCATGAGTGAATACATCGATCAAATTTTAAGACCTTTCGTGATCACCTTGCCCTCGTACATAAAAGACACAAAGGATCTTCTTTCAAAGATTAATGATATAATAATAACACCTGACACGATCTTAGCAAGTTTGGATGTTGAATCCCTCTACAGCAACATCCAACATTCACTGGGAATACACGCGGTAGAGTCATATGTAAACACTAGAAGTCTAAACTTCGACAATCACAACAAATTTGTTTTACGGTCACTTAAGTTTGTTTTGGAGCACAATTATTTTATTTTTCAAGGACAATTCTATAAACAGACTAATGGAACCGCGATGGGGACGTCATGTGCCCCCACTTATGCTAATTTATTTTTGGGGTGGTGGGAAAATGAGCACGTTTTTGTGGAGGGAATGTCGCTATATATCTGCCACATTATTTTTTGGGGCAGATATATAGACGACATTCTCATCCTATGGGATGGGGGTCACTCACTGTTCTATGAATTCACTCAGAAATTAAATAATAACAGCATAGGCATGAAATACACCTATGAGAACCAAGAAAATGAGATTGTATTCCTTGATTTAAAAATAAAGAAGACAGAATGTGGCCACCTGGAGACAGAAGTCTTTAGGAAGCCAACATCCACAAACAGCTACCTATATAGGGACAGCTGGCACCCCACCTCCCTAAAGAAGGGAATTCCTGTTGGCCAATATTTGAGGGCACGTCGAAACTGCTCGGATAAGGCCTCTTTCTCTGAAGAAAGTGGACAACTTCTTCGGAGATTCAGAAATAGAGGATATCCGAAAAAACCTCTAAAAAACGCCTACAACAGAGCAAATGGAACTAAGAGAGAAGATCTTCTGAAAGAAACCCCCCCCCCCCCCCCAAAAAAAGTGATATTATTAGATGTATAGGGACTTATGATGGGTACAATAAAGAGATCTATGGTATCCTAAAGAAACACTGGCACATAGTAAAATCAGATAAAGATCTAAATATGGTACTGACCCCGAATCCAACAGTAACATACAGAAGGGGCACCAATCTCAAAGATCAATTGGTGCATAGTTACCTGATGGAAAGAGGCTCTAGCTCCGAAAGACATGTTGAAAGATACCGAGGATCATCACCATGCGGAGAGTGTTCTTTCTGCAGATATGTCCCTCGCATTAAGAAATACATCAATCCTGTGGACAAAAAGGAATACGAAATAAAACAACTTATCACATGTAAAACCCAGGGAGTAGTGTATCTGGCATCATGCTCTTGCCCTAAATTATACGTGGGCAAGACAGTACAAGAGCTAAGACGCCGCATCTCAGGACATATCAGTACCATAGAAACTGGTAAGGATACATCAATTGCCAGACATATAAAATACTTTCATAACAATAAAAGCTCTGTCCTTAGATTCTGGGGCATAGAGAAAATATCTCTAGGACCAAGAGCTAGATAAAAAACTGTTATAGAGTGAGGCACGCTGGATTCATAGATTGAAGACGATGAGTCCACAAGGCCTCAATGAAGGGTTTTCCTTCACAGCCTTTATATAAAATAATTGGAGTTTACCTTAGAATAAATCAATATTATAATTATGAAAGTAACTTTAAAAGAATAAATGTAACCTATATAGGGGGAAAAAGGTAAGTGGCCACTGACCTTCTTGGATGTCATATGGTCGGATCCAGGAACTTCGGAACTTCGGATGGATGGAGAGATTAAGGGAACTGGCATGCCTATTTATAATATATACAAATGAAATGATACATCCACAACTTGAGGGAATTGAAAGAACATCAAATACACCTAACAATAACCTATAAGTATCTGGATACATGAAGTATACAGCTTTAAATGCGAGATGCAACGGGGGATATACATATATCCAGCAATGTTATTCCCCTTTTTCGGTAAAACTATAGGACTCAGTGCACGCTAAGTATACAGGCTAAAAAACAAGATGCAGTTATATGATGAGAGTGGTTGATATACTTAAGTATAGACGCATGCGTAGCAACGTTACACATTCAATGATTAAACCAAAGTCCTGATACATGCATAGACGGGGCTCTCCTAAAAATATATATATACAGAAAAGAAAGCCGTAATACCTAAATATAGGCGCTTGCCGGGTGATGAAATTTTTCTATTCAGAGCACTTGAGTCTCTGAGGATGCTTGGTACATCTCCTCTCTAACGTAGGATGTGACTAAGTATGGGTGCATGCGCAATAATGTACTTTCTTGGACTTCAAACTACAAGTATCTGCGCAAGCGCAGTATATAGCCCCTCAAAAATAAATAAGAAAAGCAAGATATGATTAATAATGCATGTCCCATGATACTACATTAGCGATTACGTAACAAAAATAATAAAAAAAACTATAGATTCTAATCGATATATGTCTTTTGAATTCTTAAGACATAAAAGTATGGGCATATGCATAAATGTAATCTCGGAAACAGAGAGATACATATGCGACAACAGCTTTGATGCATCTAAGTATGGGAGCATGCGCCCCAACGATACTTTCCTGACTACTGAACTATAAGTTCATGCGCATGCGCAATACCGTGCTATTGACGAAAGACGCGACCGCATGAAGAGAACGAAAGTAATTTCTAAGTGTATGCGCATGCTCAGTAACTATAAGTTCATGCGCATGCGCAATACCTTCCTATTGACGAAAGACGCGACCGCATGAAGAAAACGAAATTAACTTCTAAGTATATGCGCATGCTCAGTAACATCGTCCTCTCAGCGATTATTTTAAAAGTTCCGGCGCATGCGCGGTCCCTGGTGCCGCGCTCTGGACGCGATGATATGATGCAAATATAGCAATGAAGGATCAGATTGGACCACGAAACCATCAATCAAGACGCTTGAACAGCAATTGGCTGTAACATACTCAATGACCCACCCCTAGAAGGTAAAAGAACACAGTTGCAAAGCAGTCTTGTTGACAGTAGCTCCTTTCCCCTGATGAAGCCACGTTCAGTGGTGAAACATGTTGGGGGAGCTCATAGGCTTTAAATTTTAGATTAGGTTAGGCAGTGATCTTGTCGCGGAGAGAAGTGCCTGCAGACTCCTCTGAACCGCGACCATAGATGGTGGAGAGTCGTGTTTAAGATATTCAAAGATGAAAACAATGACTGAAAACGACTGACCAAGCGACCCCTAAATATAAAACTATATAAAGGCAAAATATATTGCTAGAACATTAGATAAAAAGCTGATGGTTATATGTTAGGGCAAGCAGAATATATATATGGGTGAAATTAACCCTTTGCTCCGCCTATGGATCCTGCCACACCTAGGATTTTAAAGTTTTCCTTGTTCTCCCGCTTTTTGTTATATCACTTTTAATAGGAAATAAATAAACGTTATATTTTAAGTTGACCAGAAACGGGAGTCTATTAGTCTAGGCAACTAGACTATTTGAACCATATAATTATTTTTCCTGGGTCTAAAGGGTCTTTGAAATTTAGAGGCTTCACGTCACCCACCACTGGAACAGGCCACTGTCACATATTTAGGCCCCGGCACCCAGACAGAGGAGAGAGGTCCCGTAACAGAGAATCTGGCTTCATGTCAGCACAGAATCAGTCTTCATGTCATAGCAGAGAATCAGGCTTCACGTCACCCACCACTGGAACAGGCCACTGTCACATATTTAGGCCCCGGCACCCAGACAGTGGAGAGAGGTCCCGTAACAGAGAATCTGGCTTCATGTCAGCACAGAATCAGTCTTTATGTCATAGCAGAGAATCAGGCTTCACGTCACCCACCACTGGAACAGGCCACTGTCACATATTTAGGCCCAGGCACCCAGACAGAGGAGAGGTTCATTCAACTTTGGGTTGCCCCGCAATATAATGGTAAAATGAAAATAAAAATAGGATTGAATGAGGAAGTGCCCTGGAGTACAATAATATATTGTTAAGGGGAGGTAGTTAATGTCTAATCTGCACAAGGGATGGACAGGTCCTGTGGGATCCATGCCTGGTTCATTTTTATGAACGTCAGCTTGTCCACATTGGCTGTAGACAAGCGGCTGCGTTTGTCTGTAATGACGCCCCCTGTCGTGCTGAATACACGTTCAGACAAAACGCTGGCCGCCGGGCAGGCCAGCACCTCCAAGGCATAAAAGGCTAGCTCTGGCCACGTGGACAATTTGGAGACCCAGAAGTTGAATGGGGCCGAACCATCAGTCAGTACGTGGAGGGGTGTGCACAGGTACTGTTCCACCATGTTAGTGAAATGTTGCCTCCTGCTAACACGTTCCGTATCAGGTGGTGGTGCAGTTAGCTGTGGCGTGGTGACAAAACTTTTCCACATCTCTGCCATGCTAACCCTGCCCTCAGAGGAGCTGGCCGTGACACAGCTGTGTTGGCGACCTCTTGCTCCTCCTCTGCCTTCGCCTTGGGCTTCCACTGGTTCCCCTATGACATTTGGAAATGCTCTCAGTAGCGCGTCTACCAACGTGCGCTTGTACTCGCGCATCTTCCTATCACGCTCCAGTGTAGGAAGTAAGGTGGGCACATTGTCTTTGTACCGGGGATCCAGCAGGGTGGCAACCCAGTAGTCTGCACACGTTAAAATGTGGGCAACTCTGCTGTCGTTGCGCAGGCACTGCAGCATGTAGTCGCTCATGTGTGCCAGGCTGCCCAGAGGTAAGGACAAGCTGTCCTCTGTGGGAGGCGTATCATCATCGTCCTGTGTTTCCCCCCAGCCACGCACCAGTGATGGGCCCGAGCTGCTTTGGGTGCCACCCCGCTGTGAACATGCTTCATCCTCATCCTCCTCCACCTCATCCTCGTCCTCCTCGTCCTACAGTAGTGGGCCCTGTCTGGCCACATTTGTACCTGGCCTCTGGTGTTGCAAAAAACCTCCCTCTGAGTCACTTCGAAGAGACTGGCCTGAAAGTGCTAAAAATGACCCCTCTTCCTCATCTTCCTCCTGGGACACCTCCTCTTCCATCATCGCCCTAAGTGTTTTCTCAAGGAGACATAGAAGTGGTATTGTAACGCTGATAACGGCGTCATCGCCACTGGCCATGTTGTGGAGTACTCGAAACAGCGCAACAGGGCACACAGGTCTCGCATGGAGGCCCAGTCATTGGTGGGGAAGTGGGGCTGATCCGCAGTGCGACTGACCCGTGCGTGCTGCAGCTGAAACTCCACTATGGCCTGCTGCTGCTCGCACAGTCTGTCCAGCATGTGCAAGGTGGAGTTCCACCTGGTGGGCACGTCGCATATGAGGCGGTGAGCGGGAAGGCCGAAGTTATGCTGTAGCGCAGACAGGCGAGCAGCGGCAGGGTGTGAACGCCGGAAGCGCGAACAGACGGCCCGCTCTTTATGCAGCAGCTCTGACATGTCGGGGTAGTTGTGAATGAACTTCTGCACCACCAAATTCAGCACATGCGCCAGGCAAGGGATGTGCGTCAAACCGGCTAGTCCCAGAGCTGCAACGAGATTTCGCCCATTATCGCACACCACCAGGCCAGGCTTGAGGCTCACCGGCAGCAACCACTCGTCGGTCTGTTGTTCTATACCCCGCCACAACTCCTGTGCGGTGTGGGGCCTGTCCCCCAAACATATGAGTTTCAGAACGGCCTGCTGACGTTTACCCCGGGCTGTGCGGGGAAGTTGGTGGTGAAGGTGTGTGGCTGACTGGATGAGCAGGTGGAAGAAGAGGAGGAGGAAGCTGAGTAGGAGGAGGAGGAGACAGGAGGCAAAGAATGTTGCCCTGCGATCCTTGGCGGCGGAAGGACGTGCGCCAAACAGCTCTTCGCCTGGGGCCCAGCCGCCACTACATTTACCAAGTGTGCAGTTAGAGAGATATAGCGTTCCTGGCCGTGCTTACTGGTCCATGTATCTGTGGTTAGGTGGACCTTGCCACAGATGGCGTTGCGCAGTGCACACTTGATTTTATCGGATACTTGGTTGTGCAGGGAAGGCACGGCTCTCTTGGAGAAGTAGTGCCGGCTGGGAACAACATACTGTGGGACAGCAAGCGACATGAGCTGTTTAAAGCTGTCTGTGTCCACCAGCCTAAATGACAGCATTTCATAGGCCAGTAGTTTAGAAATGCTGGCATTCAGGGCCAGGGATCGAGGGTGGCTAGGTGGGAATTTACGCTTTCTCTCAAATGTTTGTGAGATAGAGAGCTGAACACTGCCGTGTGACATGGTTGAGATGCTTGGTGACGCAGGTGGTGGTGTTGGTGGTACATCCCATGTTTGCTGGGCGGCAGGTGCCAACGTTCCTCCAGAGGCGGAGGAAGAGGCCAAGGCGGCGGCAGCAGCAGAAGAGGTAGCAGGGGAGCCTGAGTGACTTCCTTGTTTTTAAGGTGTTTACTCCACTGCAGTTCATGCTTTGCATGCAGGTGCCTGGTCATGCAGGTTGTGCTAAGGTCCAGAACGTTAATGCCTCGCTTCAGGCTCTGATGGCACAGCGTGCAAACCACTCGGGTCTTGTCGTCAGCACATTGTTTGAAGAAGTGCCATGCCAGGGAACTCCTTGAAGCTGCCTTTGGGGTGCTCGGTCCCAGATGGCGGCGGTCAGTAGCAGGCGGAGTCTCTTGGCGGCGGGTGTTCTGATTTTGCCCACTGCTCCCTCTTTTGCTACGCTGTTGGCTCGGTCTCACCACTGCCTCTTCCTCTGAACTGTGAAAGTCAGTGGCACGACCTTCATTCTATGTGGGGTCTAGGACCTCATCGTCCCCTGCATCGTCTTCCACCCAGTCTTGATCCCTGACCTCCTGTTCAGTCTGCACACTGCAGAAAGACGCAGCAGTTGGCACCTGAGTTTCGTCATCATCAGAGACGTGCTGAGGTGGTATTCCCATGTCCTCATCATCAGGAAACATAAGTGGTTGTGCGTTAGTGCATTCTATCTCTTCCACCCCTGGGGAAGGGCTAGGTGGATGCCCTTGGGAAACCCTGCCAGCAGAGTCTTCAAACAGCATAAGAGACTGCTGCATAACTTGAGGCTCAGACAGTTTCCCTGATATGCATGGGGGTGATGTGACAGACTGATGGGCTTGGTTTTCATGCGCCATCTGTGCGCTTTCTGCAGAAGACTGGGTGGGAGATAATGTGAACGTGCTGGATGCACTGTCGGCCACCCAATTGACTAATGCCTGTACCTGCTCAGGCCTTACCATCCTTAGAACGGCATTGGGCCCCACCAAATATGGCTGTAAATTCTGGCGGGCTACTGGGACCTGAGGTAGTTGGTACACTAGGACGTGTGGCTGTGGCAGAACGGCCACGTCCTCTCCCAGCACCAGAGGTTCCACTAACACCACAACGACCATGTCCACGTTCGCTGTAAAATGCACAACAAGGAGAAACCAATGCTTCCCTATGGGAATGGTTCACACCTGGGCGTTTTACAGCGCCCGACGCGCAAACAAGTACTTGAGCTTCTTTGGGGGCGTTTTGTCGCGCGTTTGTGGCCATAGGACACTGCTGTCAATCAAACAAACGCGCGTCAACCGCGCGTTTACCATTGCAAAAAACGCGCATAAAAACGCGCGTAAAACGCGCGTCTCAGAAACACTCAGGTGTGAACCCAGGGTTAGGGATAGATTAAAAGTAGGCCTGATACAGCAGAAACCACTAATTTTGAGAATTGCAAATTTGGGAATTGTTTTCCAACCCAGAACAAAAACTGTGCTTTCAGGGTCACAAACAATAACTTGACCAGCTAAAACAGTACAGATTTGGTTGAATATAAATGTGAGGCCTATTTTTTAAGCGCTGGGTGACAGGCTCAACTTGCCCCTGATGTAGTATATGTCCAAAAAATAACCACACTATTGATGGTTAAATGCACTTGATGAAAGCTTGACCCTGATGTAGGATATAGCAAAAAATAACCACACTATTGATGGTTAAATGCACTTGGGTGACACAAGCTCAGCTTGCCCCTGATGTATTATATGGCCAAAAAATAACCACACTATTGATGGTTAAATGCACTTGATGAAAGCTTGACCCTGATGTAGGATATAGCAAAAAATAACCACACTATTGATGGTTAAATGCACTTGGGTGACACAAGCTCAGCTTGCCCCTGATGTAGTATATGGCCAAAAAATAACCACACTATTGATGGTTAAATGCACTTGATGAAAGCTTGACCCTGATGTAGGATATAGCAAAAAATAACCACACTATTGATGGTTAAATGTACTTGGTGGTAGCTTGTGCTGGCGCACCACAAGCCACAAAATGGCCGCCGATCACCCCAGAAAAAAGTGATATAAAAACGCTCTGGGCAGCCTAAAAAAAGTGAGCAATTCAATATTAGCACTTCAATGATCCACAGCTGTAGATCGATCACTGAATGAAGTCTTTTGGAGGAGTTAATCTGCCTAATCTCGCCCTAACGTCGCAGCTGCAACCTCTCCCTACGCTTGTATCAGCAGAGAGACGTGCAGCGCTACGTGACCCAAGCTTATATAGAGGCTGGGTCACTTGCTGCACTGGCCAATCACAGCCATACCAATAGTAGGCATGGCTGTGATGGCCTCTTGGGGCAAGTAGTATGATGCTTGTTGATTGGCTGCTTTGCAGCCTTTCAAAAAGCGCCAAGAAAGTCAGGCCGGACTGGAGCGCAGCGGTTGGGGAGGACGCGCATGAAGAGGCCGGGCGGTGAGGGACTGGTGAGGAAAGGGTTAGTTGTTTGTGGGGGGCGGTGTAAGAGGAAAGGCGGGAGTTGCCAGGGGCGGCGGGGGACGTGGCCGGAGCGGAGAAGGAGGAAGGAGGCGGAAGTGAGGTCAGTGCGGCCAGGGGATTCAAACGAGCAGGACGTACCTCAGGATGTCGGCGCCAGGGATGTCGGTGGAGGAGATGCTGGAGAGGTTGCGGCGAGAGGCGGAGGTGAGGGGGCCTGGCTGGCTGCAGGAACAGGTGGGCGCCTGCATTGTATCGCCTGCTCCGGTGGCTACCCCCATTGCTAGGGCTGCCCGGCTGCGGCGGAGCATACCGCCGGCACGCCTAAGCGCTGAAATCACCCCCCGGGCCCGGCGCCGGATAGGGAGCCCCCCTGTGGACCCTCGGCGGCGGAGAGCGGCCGCTCAGCCTCCTGCGAGCCGCTCTCGCCGTGGGAGGAATCCCGATTCTCGGCGGGGCCCCGTGAGGAGCGGGACGCCCCTTCCCCCGTTCCCTGCAGCATTGGACGCGGATGCGGGACCAGGAACGGTGGTCCGGCCCAGTCCTTCCTTGAGCGGGCGGTCCACTCGGCATTCAGAAAGGATCCGGGGTCCTCGGGCTGCTCTGAGGGGAGAGGAATACCAGGGCAGGCCCAGAGAAGATTCTAGCAGTGTGGAGGAAGATCCCCTTGCGGCGGTGGGAGCTGCGGTCTCGTCCCGGCGTCCAGCCAGCGTGGTGCAGAGGGTCGTGCAGATGGTCCAGGAAGAGCAGCCGTCGACATCCAGGAGCTTTGATGGTGAAGTGGCGTTACGGCGGGAGTCAGGATCTACGGCAGCGGGAGTCACAGCGCCCGTGGTGCCTGGTGAGATTGGTTGGGGATCTGTTTTAGCTCAGGGTTTCCCGGGGGGGGGGTGGTGGGAACATGGGCGAATTTGGTAAAGGTTTGGGGCAGTTTTTGGGGGGATTGGCGGGTTGGTTGTCAGGGATGGGTGCCGATGCTGGGTCTCCATTGCCGGGGTGGGGAGTGGTGCCGGGGCTAGGGTCAGGTACGCAGGTTGTTACGGCAGGGGCAGGGTCGGTGTCGGTGGAGACACAGGTGGGGGGGAGGAGGAGGTGCAGAGGTTGGATGATAGGGCTCGGGGTGAGGTGTACGTGTGCTTTGAGGGGCCGCTGGGGGCTCATTTAAAGCAGGAAGTGAGAGAAAAGATCTGGAAGGGAGAGTATGTGGAGATATTCTCGCTGCTCCCATTGGAAAGGTTTAACCTGGATAGGGGTAAGAAGGATGAGGGGAAAAAGGAGGATGAGGATAAGCGTAGGCATCGATTGATTCCACGTACCTTTGCTAATTGGCTACAGGCGTTTGCCATATTAGCAAGTATCATTGGGGAACGGGCGCCAGAATGTTGTTCGGCGCTGTTTTGTTACCAGGACGCTATTGGGGAGGCTTATAGGGTGTATGGGGGTGTGGGCTGGCTCCGTTATGACGAGCAGTTCCGGCAGCGTAAGGCGGTGAGGCCTGATATCCGGTGGGATCATAAGGATATTGGGTTGTGGTTGAGGGTGACGGCGCCTCCTAGGGCTGGGCAGTCCTTTCGTGGGGAGTCCGGGGGGTCATCCCCTGGGGCGTTGGCAGCGGCATCGGCAAAAGGGTTGTGCTTCCTTTTTAATGAAGGAAATTGCAGATTTGGGGCCAAGTGCAAATTTAAGCACGAGTGCACGGGGTGTGGGGGAGCCCATGGAGCTAACCGTTGCTTCAAAGGGGGTAAGAATAGGGGGGGTGATGGTGCTGGAAAAGGGACGGACGCCGGTGCGGGTGGAAGAGATGCAGGTGTTCCTAGATAGATATCCGGATCGGGTTGCGGCCGGGTTGTTGGGGGATGGTTTTAGGTGTGGCTTTCGTATTCCATCAGTGGTTACGGCGGGGCCTACGGTTCTTAAGAATCTTAGGTCTGCGCTTGTTCATGCGGGTGTTGTGGCGGAAAAGTTAAAGAAGGAGGTGGAGTTGGGGCGGATGGCGGGTCCATTCAAGGAGCTGCCGATTCTGGGATTGAGGGTGTCCCCGTTAGGTGTGGTGCCTAAGAAGGAGCCGAATAAGTTTCGGCTCATTCATCATTTGTCTTATCCAAAAGGTGCGTCGGTCAATGATGGTATAGATCCTGAACTTTGTTCGGTGGTATATACCTCCTTTGATGCGGCTGTAAGATGGGTGAGGCGGTTGGGGCAGGGGACGTTGATGGCTAAGGTGGATGTAGAGGCGGCCTTTCGATTGCTTCCGGTGCACGTGGAGAGCATGGGTTTGTTGGGTTGTTTTTGGGATGGCGAATATTTTGTGGATAGGTGTTTGCCAATGGGGTGCTCTCTGTCATGTGCATATTTTGAGACCTTTAGCTCATTTTTGGAATGGGTTTGTTGTGGATGTTTCAGGTTGTTCATCCATTATCCATTATTTAGACGATTTTTTGTGTTTAGGGCTGGCGAATTTGCGGGTGTGTTCTTTGTTGCTGCACACGGTGCAGTCGGTTTTTGCGCGTTTTGGGGTACCATTGGCGCGGGAGAAAACGTTGGGGCCGGTGACAGAGTTGTGTTTTTTGGGGATTGTTATAGATACTGAGCGGATGGAGTGCAGGCTTCCGCAGGATAAGTTGGTGGATTTGCGTTTGGAAATTGATAGGGCCTTGGTTAGGGAGAAGATTAGGTTGAGGGATTTGCAGTCATTGTTGGGTAAGTTAAATTTTGCTTGTCAAATTATGCCAATGGGTAGAATTTTTTGTAGGCGACTGGCTGCTGCTACGGCGGGGGTGTTAGCGCCGTATCATTTTATCAGGTTACGCAAGGAGTTAAAAGGGGATTTAAGGGTGTGGGCGGAGTTTTTGGGTCAGTACAATGCCAGGTCTTTAGTGATGGCGGAGTTGTGTGATAGTGTGGAGTTCGAGCTGTACACTGACGCGTCGGGGGGTGTGGGTTTTGGGGCTTATTGCCAAGGACAATGGTGTGCGGGAGTATGGCCGGATTCGTGGGTAAGTCGGGGTTGGGTGAGGAACATGGCGTTGCTGGAACTTTTTCCCATTGTGATGGCGGTGGTATTGTGGGGTGAGAAGTTTGAAAACAGGAAGGTGCGTTTTCATTGTGACAATTTGGGGGTGGTTCAGGCTATCAACAGTTTGTCCGCATCTTCCCCGCCGGTGGTTAGGCTGTTACAGTTTTTGGTATTACGATGTTTGTCAATTAACATGTGGTTGGTGGCAGAACATGTGGCTGGAGTGTCTAATTCAGTGGCGGATTCTCTTTCTCGTTTACAGTGGGAGCGGTTCCGGCTTCTTGCGCCAGAAGCGGAGCTGGAAGGTCTGGAGTGTCCGCCGTGGCTGTGGGGGATCCTTGGAGGAGAAGTGATGGGGATGTTGAGGGATTCGTTGAGCGCGGGTACTTGGAGGGAGTATGGTAAGGCGTGGGCGACCTGGGAAACTTGGAACGGATCCTGGGGGGCTGGTGTTGGGGATGGTGATGTGAGGTTGTTGATGTTGTTAGGACAGTTGAAGGGCGAAGGGTGGTCGGTGTCTAAGGTGAATCATTTGATTGCGGGGGTAGCGTTTGGCTTTAAGTTGCGGGGGTTGCTGGACTTGACTAAGGGTTTTTTGGTTAGGCAGGTGTTGAAAGGGTGGCGTAGGGGGGCAGGCAGGGTGCCGGATTATCGGAGGCCGGTGTCTTTTGAGTTGCTTGTGCAAATGGGTGATAAGTTGAGTTGTGTTTGTAGTTCTGGGTGGGAGTTAGTGCTGTTTAGGGCTGCATTTGCTTTGGCGTTTTTCGGTGCTTTTCGCTTGGGGGAGTTGGTGTGTGACAGTGTGAGTAGAGCGGGGGGACTTAGGAGTGCAGATGTTGAGTTAGCGGGGGATAGGGTGTATGTCCGGATTCGGAGGTCAAAAACTGATCAGGAGGGCAGGGGGCAGCGCTTTACGTTGTTCCCGGTACCAGGTTGTAGTATGTGTCCGGTGCGGTGTGCAGGGTCTTATGGGGCGGGGCTACAGCGTAATGAGGTTCCTTTCCTTAAGCATGAGGACGGCTCCTTTTTGTCTAGGTTTCAGTTCCTGGCGGTTTTTAAAAAATGTTTGAAGCTTTTGGGTGTGCCGGTCAAGGAGTATTCTGGTCATTCGTTCAGAATTGGTGCTGCAACTGAGGCAGCCAGCTGGGGCGCCAGTGAGGAGGTGATTAGGAGGATTGGGCGGTGGGAGTCGGTGCGTTTCAAATCATATGTGAGGCCTGCATTATTGTAGTGGTACGGTTAGTGATAGGTTGGTTTTAATTTGTTCCTTTTGTGTTCACAGGTCGGACGGTGGCGGCTTTGGTATGGATTCTGGGGCACTCCTATGTGTTCTGGGGTGCGATCAGAGCAGATGTGAGGCCGAGTGGGCGACAGTTGGGTTTTAGTCCGGAGTGCGCTACGGTCAGGTGGTTAGGGGTTAGAGGTATGTTGTGGGGTGGAGTTTTGCGGGAGGTACATCATTTTGTGCGATTGGATCGTCCTCCGGATGTGTTAGTGTTACATGTGGGGGGGAATGATTTGGGTAAGCGTCCTTTTAGGGAATTGGTCCGTGATGTCAAGTTTGACTTGCTCAGGATTTGGGCGTTGTTTCCAGGGATCATAACTGTTTGGTCAGACATTGTGCCGCGGAAGGTGTGGAGGGGTGCGAGGTCGGTGGAGAGCCTTAATAAGGCTCGGATTAAGGTGAACAGAGCAGTTGGCCGGTTTATGGCAAGGAATGGCGGTGTTGTGGTGCGGCATGAGGTGTTAGAGAAAGGTGAGGGTGCATTTTGGAGAGCAGATGGAGTGCACCTGAATGCGGTGGGTACGGATTTGTGGGCTCTGGGGCTCCAGAGTGGTGTTGAAATTGCTTTGCGTGTGTGGAGGGACGCGCAGGGTTGAGGTGGTCAAGCTGCGCGTTCTTGGAGGCGGGGGAGGTCCTTGAAGTGGAGGAATATGGTGGTACCTGAGGATGGGAGGGCCCCGCGGGAGGGGCTGGACTCTCATTGAGGAGCTGGTAGGAACTAATTACGCGTTCCATCAGTTGCTGCCTCCGAGCTGGGTTCAACGGCTGGGGGCAAGATGGAGACGCAGGTGTTCCAGCGTTTATGGAGTTATTGGGGCTTCTAGGACCTCCCTCGTCATGTGTTAACTTATGTTATTTATTTTGTATGTATTCAATAAACGGCTGCTGTGGCCGATTAAATCCAAGCAGTGGTGTGGTGTGTTTATTTCCTGGGTTAGGATGTGGTTTGGGGGTAGGATGATGGTTGAGCTAGTGGGACCGAGCAAATAGCCAGTGCCCTCTTCAAGTCAGGTCGGACTGGAGCGCAGCGGTTGGGGAGGACGCGCATGAAGAGGCCGGGCGGTGAGGGACTGGTGAGGAAAGGGTTAGTTGTTTGTGGGGGGCGGTGTAAGAGGAAAGGCGGGAGTTGCCAGGGGCGGCGGGGGGCGTGGCCGGAGCGGAGAAGGAGGAAGGAGGCGGAAGTGAGGTCAGTGCGGCCAGGGGATTCAAACGCCCACCCACCCGACCCTAGTGGAGGTGGAATGGGGAGAGCGTTGTTGTGTTATATGTCGCGGCAGTCGTGGAGGCCGGGGAGGTCCTTGAAGTGGAGGAATATGGTGGTACCTGAGGATGGGAGGGCCCCGCGGGAGGGGCTGGACTCTCATTGAGGAGCTGGTAGGAACTAATTACGCGTTCCATCAGTTGCTGCCTCCGAGCTGGGTTCAACGGCTGGGGGCAAGATGGAGACACAGGTGTTCCAGCGTTTATGGAGTTATTGGGGCTTCTAGGACCTCCCTCGTCATGTGTTAACTTATGTTATTTATTTTGTATGTATTCAATAAACGGCTGCTGTGGCCGATTAAATCCAAGCAGTGGTGTGGTGTGTTTATTTCCTGGGTTAGGATGTGGTTTGGGGGTAGGATGATGGTTGAGCTAGTGGGACCGAGCAAATAGCCAGTGCCCTCTTCAAGCGCCGAACACCGCACCCGAACCCGGACTTTTACGAAAATGTTCTGGTTCGGGTCCGTGACACGAACACCCCAAAATTCGGTACGAACCCGAACTATACAGTTCGGGTTCGCTCATCCCTATTCAGGACCTGTCGCACAGGTGGTACAGTAGGTGAACCCGATTTTGTGTCAATCTCGCTGTATTTCTCGGCGAGATTGAGCACATACGAGCCCCATCGCGGGAGCCAGCGCCGAGCTGGCTTGCCGCGATGGAGAGCAAGCGCGTCATAGAAGCGACGGGAGATCCGACTTGGATTCCCGCCAATTCTACACGTGTGCGGCGTTTGTTATGAATCCTGAGGGGGAAGTCCCCGCCGGATTTTAAATAAAAATCCGGCCTGGGTCCCGCCCTCAGGAGCATACCGGGCCCTTAGGTCTGTTATGGGTTGTAAGGAGAGCCCCCCCTACGCCGAAAAAAACGGCGTAGGGGGTCCCCCTACAATCCATACCAGACCCGTATCCAAAGCACGCTACCCGGCCAGCCAGGAAGGGAGTGGGGACGAGCGAGCGCCCCCCCCCCCCCCCCCCCTCCTGAGCCGTACCAGGCTGCATGCCCTCAACATGGGGGGTTGGGTGCTCTGGGGCAGGGGGCGCACTGCGGCCCCCCCACCTCAGAGCACCCTGTCCCCATGTTGATGAGGACAGGGCCCCTTCCCGACAACCCTGGCCGTTGGTTGTCGGGGTATGCGGGCGGGAGGCTTAACGGAATCTGGGAGCCCCCTTTAATAAGGGGGCCCCCAGATACCGGCCCCCCACCCTAAGTGAATGAGTATGGGGTACATCGTACCCCAACCCATTCACCTGCAAGAAAAGTGGTAAAAACACAAATAAACCACACAGTGTATTAAAATATTTTATTTTTCTGCTCCGGAGGCCGCCCCCTGTCTTCTTTATTAGCTCTTTTACCAGGGGGGGGCTCTTCTTCTTCCGATATCCCGACGGGTCTTCTCCGCTATCCGGGGGGGTCTTCTCAACTCTCCGGGGTTCTCCTTCTGTCTTCTCCTTCTGTCTTCTGTCTCCGGGGGGGGGCTCTTCTTCTTCCGATATCCCGACGGGTCTTCTCCGCTATCCGGGGGGGTCTTCTCAACTCTCCGGGGTTCTCCTTCTGTCTTCTCCTTCTGTCTTCTCCTTCTGTCTTGTTGTCTCGGCGCACCCCGATTCTTCGTCTTCTCTTCTTGTTTTCGCCTCTCTCTGTTGTTGACTCGGCGCACCCCGGTTCTTCGTCTCGCGAGACGAAGAATCGGGGTGCGCCGAGTCTCGCGAGACGAAGAATCGGGGTGCGCCGAGTCTCGCGAGACGAAGAACCGGGGTGCGCCGAGTCAACAACAGAGAGAGGCGAAAACAAGAAGAGAAGACGAAGAATCGGGGTGCGCCGAGACAACAAGACAGAAGGAGAAGACAGAAGGAGAAGACAGAAGGAGAACCCCGGAGAGTTGAGAAGACCCCCCCGGATAGCGGAGAAGACCCGTCGGGATATCGGAAGAAGAAGAGCCCCCCCCGGAGACAGAAGACAGAAGGAGACAACAAGACAGAAGGAGAAGACAGAAGGAGAACCCCGGAGAGTTGAGAAGACCCCCCCGGATAGCGGAGAAGACCCGTCGGGATATCGGAAGAAGAAGAGCCCCCCCCCCGGAGACAGAAGACAGAAGGAGACAACAAGACAGAAGGAGAAGACAGAAGGAGAACCCCGGAGAGTTGAGAAGACCCCCCCGGATAGCGGAGAAGACCCGTCGGGATATCGGAAGAAGAAGAGCCCCCCCCTGGTAAAAGAGCTAATAAAGAAGACAGGGGGCGGCCTCCGGAGCAGAAAAATAAAATATTTTAATACACTGTGTGGTTTATTTGTGTTTTTACCACTTTTCTTGCAGGTGAATGGGTAGGGGTACGATGTACCCCATACTCATTCACTTAGGGTGGGGGGCCGGTATCTGGGGGCCCCCTTATTAAAGGGGGCTCCCAGATTCCGTTAAGCCTCCCGCCCGCATACCCCGACAACCAACGGCGAGGGTTGTCGGGAAGGGGCCCTGTCCTCATCAACATGGGGACAGGGTGCTCTGAGGTGGGGGGGCCGCAGTGCGCCCCCTGCCCCAGAGCACCCAACCCCCCATGTTGAGGGCATGCAGCCTGGAACGGCTCAGAAGGGGGGGGGGGGCGCTCGCTCGTCCCCACTCCCTTCCTGGCTGGCCGGGTAGCGTGCTTTGGATACGGGTCTGGTATGGATTGTAGGGGGACCCCCTACGCCGTTTTTTTCGGCGTAGGGGGGGCTCTCCTTACAACCCATAACAGACCTAAGGGCCCGGTATGCTCCTGAGGGCGGGACCCAGGCCGGATTTTTATTTAAAATCCGGCGGGGACTTCCCCCTCAGGATTCATAACAAACGCCGCACACGTGTAGAATTGGCGGGAATCCAAGTCGGATCTCCCGTCGCTTCTATGACGCGCTTGCTGGGATGTGCTGTCGCTATCCCAGTGAGTGCGAGATCTCGGCACCACGTCGCCGAGTATCAGCGCGACGCTGTCGTGCTGAAAACACAATCTCACAAACACCTACTGTACCTACACCTATCTGACATTTATGGCATATTCTAGCAGTATGCCACTAATGTCCAAGATGGGAATATCCCTTTAATGCATTTCCTATCAGGAGTACATTGGTTACCCATCCTTCAGGAGTTCTGCCCTGTGACTAATCAGTACATACATAAAATACCGATAGAAAACGGGCACACAGAGAAAACTTTCTTTATTAAAAAATGGTCTTGGATTTCTGTGACTTCGGCCCTTTAAGGGATATGGAGGCTCCTTCTTCATATTCTCCTGGGATTCTTCCATTGGAGGAGGTTCAGTGTCACACCTGAGGCTGATTTTCGGGGGCCTCACATTGTATACAACAAATAGAAAATAAATATCAGCAAAAACAAGTCTCAAACACATGAAGAAAAAGCCGGACAAACTTACCCGATCTGGTCCTGTGCTGCTCGTCAGAGGCCCCTAAAGGAGAGAGCCAGCCCTGCAGACTGAGGCTGGGGTCAGTGCGTCACCTCAATATATACCCACCGCCCTTTATGACATCATATGTAAATGAGCCATAGCCCCCATTTTGATATCACAAGAAAGAGAGTCATCTGCCAGGATTCTAATCATGGCATCACAAACAGTGTCTCAACATGACAGCGGCCATTTTGAATGTAATAATGTACAGACTATAGATAATGGGTTAGCACTTTTTCCTTGCAGCCCCCCAGAGCAGGGGGTATCTGCAAATGGTTTGTTCTTTAATCTAATTTTATGGTATGTACAGTATTGTTTTTCTATATTTAAAACCCAGCTTAGCCATGTATGGATGGCCCAGCCAAGGTTTATTAATCCTGGCTTAGTCCTTTGCAGGAGATTGGGTGGTAACCAGGATCTGCCCCCAGCTCAGTTTGGCGGGTGATTAGTGAGAGTTGAGCAAGGAAGAAATTTTTGCCTAATGCTCCCTCCTCTTAGGCCCAAGAAACACACTAGACTAACAGATCTCTGCAATATCCACGGTAAAAGAGAAAAGGAGAGTAAAGAAGATCTTAGAATCTGCATAGCCAAGCATTAGAGTCAGCAAGGTAATCTGTGACTACAGCCATTCAGACTTTGCTACACTGAGGGACACTGTTAAGACACCCTTCACACCTGGACACACCCCGGCCAGATGCTCCATCAAACCCCTGTATCCTGCAATGGACATTATAGCCATTACAGCCAAGGTACTGTTGCCAGCCATAGAATTTGTGGAGACTTTAGCAACAAAGTGTACAAAGAGGGCCATAACTCATATCCTTGTCTAAATGCATACACTGCTAACTGGGAGAGAATTGCGCTGTGTACAGTTGGAACTATGTTTTGCTATAGTAAGATGTACTACAATTCCTATTTTGCTGTACAGTAAAGAGAGATGTTTATTTTTCTACCAATGGCCTATTTTTCTGACTCCTACATCATTTGCTGGCCATTGCACTCTACATACCCTGCCTTTAACCCATTCAGACACCTAACATCACGGACATAAGTTCGCCAGATAATTATACCGTGTCTTGTAGAGCCCATAATATTTATAATGGCCCCTATAGTGCCACCAGTGTAAATACTGGAAGCACAACAAGAGACAGTATATTTATTGGGGCACTTAGGGGGCCTTATAAACATTCGGGACACTACAAAAGCCAGTATAAATATTGGGGGGCACTACAGGGGACATTATAAATGTTGGGGGCACTACAGGGAGCATTAGAAAATACTGGGGGCACCATTACTAATAAGTACATTCTGGGAGAAGATTAGATACACAGTTCAGCAGACAGTATCACATATGATAGGATTAGATAAAGCAGCTCAGCAAACAGTATCTCACATGATGGCATTGGATACACAGCGCACCTGCCTTGCAATTTTTGGAAGTCTAATACCAGTTAATGGAGCGGACACTGTGTATGTGCAGGGTGCTCTCCGTTAACTTCAGGAGCTGTCGCACAGGTGGTACCCACACCTATCTGACATTTATCACATATTCTAGCAGTATGCCACTAATATCCAAGATGGGAATATCCCTTTAATGCATTTCCTATCAGGAGTACATTGGTTACCCATCCTTCAGGGGTTCTGCCCTGTGACTAATCAGTACATACATAAAATACCGATAGAAAACGGGCACAGGAGAAATGGCACAATTTAATATTTAAGAAAAAAAACACAAGAATCTTGTTTTTTAAAGAAACACACAGAGAAAACTTTCTTAATTAAAAAATGGTCTTGGATTTCTGTGGCTTCGGCCCTTTAAGGGAGATGGAGGCTCCTTCTTCACATTCTCCTGGGATTCTTCCATTGGAGGAGGTTCAGTGTCATACCTGAGGCTGATTTTCGGGGGCCGCAGAGGGTCATACAAAGCTCTCACATTGTATACATCAAATAGAAAATAAAGATCAGCAAAAACAAGTCTCAAACACATAATGAAAAAGCCGGACAAAACTTACCCGATCTGGTCCTGTGCTGCTCGTCAGAGGCCCCTAAAGGAGAGAGTCAGCCCTGCAGACTGAGGCTGGGGTCAGTGCGTCACCTCAATATATACCCACCGCCCTTTATGACATCATATGTAAATGAGCCATAGCCCCCATTTTGATGTCACAAGAAAGAGAGTCATCTGCCAGGATTCTAATCATGACATCACAAACAGTGTCTCAACATGACAGCGGCCATTTTGAATGTAATAATGTACAGACTATAGATAATGGGTTAGCACTTTTTCCTTGCAGCCCCCCAGAGCAGGGGGTATCTGCAAATGGTTTGTTCTTTAATCTAATTTTATGGTATGTACAGTATTGTTTTTCTATATTTAAAACCTAGCTTAGCCATGTATGGATGGCCCAGCCAAGGTTTATTAATCCTGGCTTAGTCCTTTGCAGGAGATTGGGTGGTAACCAGGATCTGCCCCCAGCTCAGTTTGGCAGGTGATTAGTGAGAGTTCCGCAAGGAAGAAATTTTTGCCTAATGCTCCCTCCTCTTAGGCCCAAGAAACACACTAGACTAACAGATCTCTGCAAGATCCACGGAAAAAGAGAAAAGGAGAGTAAAGAAGATCTTAGAATCTGCATAGCCAAGCATCGGAGTCAGCAAGGTAATCTGTGACTACAGCCATTCAGACTTTGCTACACTGAGGGACACTGTTAAGACACCCTTCACACCTAGACACACCCTGGCCAGATGCTCCATCAAACCCCTGTATCCTGCAATGGACGTTGCCAGGCAAAGATTTAGTTGAGACTTTAGCAACAAAGTGTACAAAGAGGGCCATAACTCATATCCTTGTCTAAAGGCATACACTGCTAACTGGGAGAGAATTGCACTGTGTACAGTTGGAACTATGTTTTGCTATAGTTAGATGTACTACAATTCCTATTTTGCTGTACAGTAAAGAGAGATGTTTATTTTTCTACCAATGGCCTATTTTTCTGACTCCTACATCATTTGCTGGCCATTGCACTCTACATACCCTGCTTTTAACCTATTCAGACACCTAACATCACGGGGATAAGTTCGCCAGATAATTATACCGTGTCTTGTAGAGCCCATAATATTTATAATGGCCCCTATAGTGCCACCAGTGTAAATACTGGAAGCACTACAAGAGACAGTATATTTATTGGGGCACTTAGGGGGCCTTATAAACATTCGGGACACTACAAAAGCCAGTATGAATATTGATGGGCACTACAGGGGACATTATAAATGTTGGGGGCACTACAGGGAGCATTATAAATACTGGGGGCGCCATTACTAATAAGTACATTTTGGGAGAAGATTAGATACACAGTTCAGCAGACAGTATCACATATGATTGGATTAGATAAAGCAGCTCAGCAAACAGTATCTCACATGATGGCATTGGATACACAGCGCACCTGCCTTGCAATTTTGGAAGTCTAATACCAGTTAATGGAGCGGACACTGTGTATGTGCAGGGTGCTCTCCGTTAACTTTAGGACCTGTCGCACAGGTGGTACCCACACCTATCTGACATTTATGGCATATTCTAGCAGTATGCCACTAATGTCCAAGATGGGAATATCCCTTTAATGCATTTCCTATCAGGAGTACATTGGTTACCCATCCTTCAGGGGTTCTGCCCTGTTACTAATCAGTACATACATAAAATACCGATAGAAAACGGGCACAGGAGAAATGGCACAATTTAATATTTAAGAAAAAAAACACAAGAATCTTGTTTTTTAAAGAAACACACAGAGAAAACTTTCTTTATTAAAAAATGGTCTTGGACTTCTGTGGCTTCGGCCTTTTAAGGGAGATGGAGGCTCCTTCTTCACATTCTCCTGGGATTCTTCCATTGGAGGAGGTTCAGTGTCACACCTGAGGCTGATTTTCGGGTGCCGCAGAGGGTCATACAAAGCTCGCACATTGTATACAACAAATAGAAAATAAAGATCAGCAAAAACAAGTCTCAAACACATGAAGAAAAAGCCGGACAAACTTACCCGATCTGGTCCTGTGCTGCTCGTAGGAGGCCCCTAAAGGAGAGAGCCAGCCCTGCAGACTGAGGCTGGGGTCAGTGCGTCACCTCAATATTTACCCACCCAGGGCCGTAGATAATTTTTTTTCCTGGGGGGGGTTCAGCTTTCTCAAATTACATTAGTGCAGGCGGCGGAGCACAGGGGTGTGATTAGGTTGTGCCCAGGCACACCCGGCACACCTCGTGCGCACGCCTATGCTGCCCAGGGGCGGATTAAGTGCATGATAGGCCCGGAGCTGTCTACCCAACTTGGGCCCCCCCCCCCCTCCATTTTAGTTTAGTTGTTTTTTTTGTATGAAGAGGCTGCGGTGCTTCATGGGCGCCACAGTCTCTTCTTAGGCCATATGACATCTTCAGACTAAAAAAAAATACCCCAAATTGGGTCCTAAACTGAAAAATGTGAATGCCAAATTTAAAATACATATAATTGTAATAAAAAAGACATGGAGGAAAATACAGCACCAGGTACCTCTTACATCCAGTGACATCTCCTGTCATGTAGACCTTCTCTTTCCGCTTCTCCTCCATTTGACCCAGACCACCATGGCAAATTCTTTCAGCCACATCTCGTCTCTACAGTTTGTAACACAGACACGTTAGATTTCTCAATTTTTCCATCAACCTCCTCATCCTGGTGTCCCCACAGTGTCATCCTGTCACCCCCAATACTGTGCCCGTTGTGCCCCCCAATGCCCCAGGTACTATACTGCTGAAAAAATAGTGACCCTAATAGACATAATTGGAGTCATTTATCAAACTGGTGTAAAGTAGAACGGGATTTCCAAAAGAGCTATCAAATATGAAAGGTGGAATCTGATTGGCTGCTATGGGCAACTAAGCCAGTTCTACTTTATACCAGTATGAGCAATTACCCCAAATGTTCCTATAGTCTCCACAGCAGCTATAATGTCCCCTAGAGACCCCCAGTAATAATACCACCCTCTATTGTGCTCCAGGCAATAATCCCTGTATAGTGTCCCCAGAAATAAAAGAATTGCCCCTACAGTGCCTCCCCAATAGCAACACCCCCATATAGTAATTTCCACCACACTGCCCCCACATAGTAATCCCCCCATAGTAATTTGCCCCCACACAGTAATTTCCCCCAAACTGCCCCCACATAGTAATTTGCCCCACACTGCCCCCACATAGTAATTTCCACCACACTGCCCCCACATAGTAATTTGCCCCCACACTGCCCCCACATAGTAATTTCCACCACACTGCCCCCACACAGTAATTTGCCCCACACTGCCCCCACATAGTAATTTCCACCACACTGCCCCCACATAGTAATTTCCACCACACTGCCCCCACATAGTAATTTGCCCCCACACTGCCCCCACATAGTAATTTCCACCACACTGCCCCCACATAGTAATTTGCCCCCACACTGCCCCCACATAGTAATTTCCACCATACTGCCCCCACATAGTAATTTTCCCCCACACTGCCCCCACATAGTAATTTGCCCCCACATAGCAATTTCCCCACACTGCCCCCACATAGTAATTTGCCCCCACATAGCAATTTCCCAACACTGTCCCCACATAGAAATTACCCCACACTGTCCCCACATAGCAATTACCCCCACACAATACAGGGAGTGCAGAATTATTAGGCAAGTTGTATTTTTGAGGATTAATTTTATTATTGAACAACAACCATGTTCTCAATGAACCCAAAAAACTCATTAATATCAAAGCTGAATATTTTTGGAAGTAGTTTTTAGTTTGTTTTTAGTTTTAGCTATTTTAGGGGGATATCTGTGTGTGCAGGTGACTATTACTGTGCATAATTATTAGGCAACTTAACAAAAAACAAATATATACCCATTCCAATTATTTATTTTTACCAGTGAAACCAATATAACATCTCAACATTCACAAATATACATTTCTGACATTCAAAAACAAAACAAAAACAAATCAGTTACCAATATAGCCACCTTTCTTTGCAAGGACACTCAAAAGCCTGCCATCCATGGATTCTGTCAGTGTTTTGATCTGTTCACCATTAACATTGCGTGCAGCAGCAACCAGAGCCTCCCAGACACTGTTCAGAGAGGTGTACTGTTTTCCCTCCTTGTAAATCTCACATTTGATGATGGACCACAGGTTCTCAATGGGGTTCAGATCAGGTGAACAAGGAGGCCATGTCATTAGATTTTCTTCTTTTATACCCTTTCTTGCCAGCCACGCTGTGGAGTACTTGGACGCGTGTGATGGAGCATTGTCCTGCATGAAAATCATGTTTTTCTTGAAGGATGCCGACTTCTTCCTGTACCACTGCTTGAAGAAGGTGTCTTCCAGAAACTGGCAGTAGGACTGGGAGTTGAGCTTGACTCCATCCTCAACCCGAAAAGGCCCCACAAGCTCATCTTTGATGATACCAGCCCAAACCAGTACTCCACCTCCATCTTGCTGGCGTCTGAGTCGGACTGGAGCTCTCTGCCCTTTACCAATCCAGCCACGGGCCCATCCATCTGGCCCATCAAGACTCACTCTCATTTCATCAGTCCATAAAACCTTAGAAAAATCAGTCTTGAGATATTTCTTGGCCCAGTCTTGACGTTTCAGCTTGTGTGTCTTGTTCAGTGGTGGTCGTCTTTCAGCCTTTCTTACCTTGGCCATGTCTCTGAGTATTGCACACCTTCTGCTTTTGGGCACTCCAGTGATGTTGCAGCTCTGAAATATGGCCAAACTGGTGGCAAGTGGCATCTTGGCAGCTGCACGCTTGACTTTTCTCAGTTCATGGGCAGTTATTTTGCGCCTTGGTTTTTCCACACGCTTCTTGCGACCCTGTTGACTATTTTGAATGAAACGCTTGATTGTTCGATGATCACGCTTCAGAAGCTTTGCAATTTTAAGAGTGCTGCATCCCTCTGCAAGATATCTCACTATTTTTGACTTTTCTGAGCCTGTCAAGTCCTTCTTTTGACCCATTTTGCCAAAGGAAAGGAAGTTGCCTAATAATTATGCACACCTAATATAGGGTGTTGATGTCATTAGACCACACATCTTCTCATTACAGAGATGCACATCACCTAATATGCTTAATTGGTAGTAGGCTTTCGAGCCTATACAGCTTGGAGTAAGACAACATGCATAAAGAGGATGATGTGGTCAAAATACTCATTTGCCTAATAATTCTGCACTCCCTGTAGTTCCCCCACACTGCCCCCATATAGAAATTTGCCCCCACATAGTAGTCCCTCCCATAATAATTTGCCCCCACACTGCCCCATCTAGAAATTTTCCCCCACATAGTAGTCCCTCTCATAATAATTTGCCGCCACATAGTATTCCCTCCCATAATAATTTGGCCCCATACAGCCCCCACATTCCCCCCCATCATGTACTCGATTTATCTTCCCTAATATGTCCTCCTGTTTGTGTCCCCCCCCATGTCCCCCAAAGTAGGCACATGAAATAAAAAAAATAAAAAATGAACAAAAAATGAAAAGCTAAATACTCCCCTATGTTCAGGGCCAGGCGCTTGCTCGCAGAGGTAGGCGGAAAGAGTCAGGCGCGTCACAGTGCTGCGTCCCGATGACGTCATCACGCACGCCTGCGCCGGGATTTCACTACCGCATAGGCCTCAGGCCTACAAGGCCTGAAGCCTATGGCGGTGATAGACGACGGGAGAGGGAGCTATGCGCTCCCGTGCCCCGCTGCAGTAATACAGTATGTGGGCGTTCGGGTCAGCGGCACGCCTGGGGGGGGTTTGAACCCCCCTATCCCCCCGTTATCTACGCCCCTGTACCCACCACCCTTTATGACATCATATGTAAATGAGCCATAGCCCCCATTTTGATGTCACAAGAAAGAGAGTCATCTGCCAGGATTCTAATCATGACATCACAAACAGTGTCTCAACATGACAGCGGCCATTTTGAATGTAATAATGTACAGACTATAGATAATGGGTTAGCACTTTTTCCTTGCAGCCCCCCAGAGCAGGGGGTATCTGCAAATGCTTTGTTCTTTAATCTAATTTTATAGTATGTACAGTATTGTTTTTCTATATTTAAAACCCAGCTTAGCCATGTATGGATGGCCCAGCCAAGGTTTATTAATCCTGGCTTAGTCTTTTGCAGGAGATTAGGTGGTAACCAGGATCTGCCCCAGCTCAGTTTGGCGGGTGATTAGTGAGAGTTCAGCATGGAAGAAATTTTTGCCTAATGCTCCCTCCTCTTAGGCCCAAGAAACACACTAGACTAACAGATCTCTGCAAGATCCACGAAAAAAGAGAAAAGGAGAGTAAAGAAGATCTTAGAATCTGCATAGCCAAGCATTGGAGTCAGCAAGGTAATCTGTGACTACAGCCATTCAGACTTTGCTACACCGAGGGACACTGTTAAGACACCCTTCACACCTGGACACACCCTGGCCAGATGCTCCATCAAACCCCTGTATCCTGCAATGGACATTATAGACATTACAGCCAAGGTACTGTTGCCAGGCATAGATTTAGTTGAGACTTTAGCAACAAAGTGTACAAAGAGGGCCATAACTCATATCCTTGTCTAAATGCATACACTGCTAACTGGGAGAGAATTGCACTATGTACAGTTGGAACTATGTTTTGCTATAGTTAGATGTACTACAATTCCTATTTTGCTGTACAGTAAAGAGAGATGTTTATTTTTCTACCAATGGCCTATTTTTCTGACTCCTACATCATTTGCTGGCCATTGCACTCTACATACCCTGCCTTTAACCCATTCACACACCTAACATCACGGGCTTAAGTTCGCCAGATAATTATACCGTGTCTTGTAGAGCCCATAATATTTATAATGGCCCCTATAGTGCCACCAGTGTAAATACTGGAAGCACTACAAGAGACAGTATATTTATTGGGTCACTTAGGGGGCCTTATAAACATTCGGGACACTACAGAAGCCAGTATAAATATTGGGGGGCACTACAGGGGACATTATAAATGTTGGGGGCACTACAGGGAGCATTATAAATACTAGGGGCACCTTTACTAATAAGTACATTCTGGGAAAAGATTAGATACACAGTTCAGCAGACAGCATCACATATGATAGGATTAGATAAAGCAGCTCAGCAAACAGTATCTCACATGATGGCATTGGATACACAGCGCACCTGCCTTGCAATTTTTGGAAGTCTAATACCAGTTAATGGAGCGGACACTGTGTATGTGCAGGGTGCTCTCCGTTAACTTCAGGACCTGTCGCACAGGTGGTACCTACACCTATCTGACATTTATGGCATATTCTAGCAGTATGCCACTAATGTCCAAGATGGGAATATCCCTTTAATGCATTTCCTATCAGGAGTACATTGGTTACCCATCCTTCAGGGGTTCTGCCCTGTGACTAATCAGTACATACATGAAATACCGATAGAAAACGGGCACAGGAGAAATGGCACAATTTAATATTTAAGAAAAAAAACACAAGAATCTTGTTTTTTAAAGAAACACACAGAGAAAACTTTCTTTATTAAAAAATGGTCTTGGATTTCTGTGGCTTCGGCCCTTTAAGGGAGATGGAGGCTCCTTCTTCACATTCTCCTGGGATTCTTCCATTGGAGGAGGTTCAGTGTCACACCTGAGGCTGATTTTCGGGGGCCGCAGAGGGTCATACAAAGCTCTCACATTGTATACAACAAATAGAAAATAAAGATCAGCAAAAACAAGTCTCAAACACATGAAGAAAAAGCCGGACAAACTTACCCGATCTGGTCCTGTGCTGCTTGTCAGAGTCCGCTAAAGGAGAGAGCCAGCCCTGCAGACTGAGGCTGGGGTCAGTGCGTCACCTCAATATATACCCACCGCCCTTTATGACATCATATGTAAATGAGCCATAGCCCCCATTTTGATGTCACAAGAAAGAGAGTCATCTGCCTGGATTCTAATCATGACATCACAAACAGTGTCTCAACATGACAGCGGCCATTTTGAATGTAATAATGTACAGACTATAGATAATGGGTTAGCACTTTTTCCTTGCAGCCCCCCAGAGCAGGGGGTATCTGCAAATGGTTTGTTCTTTAATCTAATTTTATGGTATGTACAGTATTGTTTTTCTATATTTAAAACCCAGCTTAGCCATGTATGGATGGCCCAGCCAAGGTTTATTAATCCTGGCTTAGTCCTTTGCAGGAGATTGGGTGGTAACCAGGATCTGCCCCAGCTCAGTTTGGCGGGTGATTAGTGAGAGTTCAGCAAGGAAGAAATTTTTGCCTAATGCTCCCTCCTCTTAGGCCCAAGAAACACACTAGACTAACAGATCTCTGCAAGATCCACGGAAAAAGAGAAAAGGAGAGTAAAGAAGATCTTAGAATCTGCATAGCCAAGCATTGGAGTCAGCAAGGTAATCTGTGACTACAGCCATTTAGACTTTGCTACACTGAGGGACACTGTTAAGACACCCTTCACACCTGGACACACCCTGGCCAGATGCTCCATCAAACCCCTGTATCCTGCAATGGGCATTATAGCGATTTCAGCCAAGGTACTGTTGCCAGCCATAGATTTTGTTGAGACTTTAGCAACAAAGTGTACAAAGAGGGCCATAACTCAAATCCTTGTCTAAATGCCTACACTGCTAACTGGGAGAGAATTGCACTGTGTACAGTTGGAACTATGTTTTGCTATAGTTAGATTTACTACAATTCCTATTTTGCTGTACAGTAAAGAGAGATGTTTATTTTTCTACCAATGGCCTATTTTTCTGACTCCTACATCATTTGCTGGCCATTGCACTCTACATACCCTGCCTTTAACCCATTCAGACACCTAACATCATGGGCATAAGTTCGCCAGATAATTATACCGTGTCTTGTAGAGCCCATAATATTTATAATGGCCCCTATAGTGCCACCAGAGTAAATACTGGAAGCACTACAAGAGACAGTATATTTATTGGGGCACTTAGGGGGCCTTATAAACATTCGGACACTACAAAAGCCAGTATAAATATTGGGGGGCACTACAGGGGACATTATAAATGTTGGGGGCACTACAGGGAGCATTATAAATACTGGGGGCACCATTACTAATAAGTACATTCTGGGAGAAGATTAGATACACAGTTCAGCAGACAGTATCACATATGATAGGATTAGATAAAGCAGCTCAGCAAACAGTATCTCACATGATGGCATTGGAAACACAGCGCACCTGCCTTGCAATTTTTGGAAGTCTAATACCAGTTAATGGAGCGGACACTGTGTATGTGCAGGGTGCTCTCCGTTAACTTCAGGACCTGTTGCACAGGTGGTACCTACACCTATCTGATATTTATGGCATATTCTAGCAGTATGCCACTAATGTCCAAGATGGGAATATCCCTTTAATGCATTTCCTATCAGGAGTACATTGGTTACCCATCCTTCAGGGGATCTGCCCTGTGACTAATCAGTACATACATAAAATACTGATAGAAAACGGGCACAGGAGAAATGGCACAATTTAATATTTAAGAAAAAAACACAAGAATCTTGTTTTTTAAAGAAACACACAGAGAAAACTTTCTTTATTAAAAAATGGTCTTGGATTTCTGTGACTTCGGCCCTTTAAGGGAGATGGAGGCTCCTTCTTCACATTCTCCTGGGATTCTTCCATTGGAGGAGGTTCAGTGTCACACCTGAGGCTGATTTTCGGGGGCCGCAGAGGGTCACACAAAGCTCTCACATTGTATACAACAAATAGAAAATAAAGATCAGCAAAAACAAGTCTCAAACACATGAAGAAAAAGTCGGACAAACTTACCCGATCTGGTCCTGTGCTGCTCGTCAGAGGCCCCTAAAGGAGAGAGCCAGCCCTGCAGACTGAGGCTGGGGTCAGGGCGTCTCCTCAATATATACCCACCGCCCTTTATGACATCATATGTAAATGAGCCATAGCCCCCATTTTGTTGTCACAAGAAAGAGAGACATCTGCCAGGATTCTAATCATGACATCACAAACAGTGTCTCAACATGACAGCGGCCATTTTGAATGTAATAATGTACAGACTATAGATAATGGGTTAGCACTTTTTCCTTGCAGCCCCCCAGAGCAGGGGGTATCTGCAAATGGTTTGTTCTTTAATCTAATTTTATGGTATGTACAGTATTGTTTTTCTATATTTAAAACCCAGCTTAGCCATGTATGGATGGCCCAGCCAAGGTTTATTAATCCTGGCTTAGTCCTTTGCAGGATATTGGGTGGTAACCAGGATCTGCCCCCAGCTCAGTTTGGCGGGTGATTAGTGAGAGTTCAGCAAGGAAGAAATTTTTGCCTAATGCTCCCTCCTCTTAGGCCCAAGAAACACACTAGACTAACAGATCTCTGCAAGATCCACGGAAAAAGAGAAAAGGAGAGTAAAGAAGATCTTAGAATCTGCATAGCCAAGCATTGGAGTCAGCAAGGTAATCTGTGACTACAGCCATTCAGACTTTGCTACACTGAGGGACACTGTTAAGACACCCTTCACACCTGGACACACCCTGGCCAGATGCTCCATCAAACCCCTGTATCCTGCAATGGACATTATAGCCATTACAGCCAAGGTACTGTTGCCAGCCATAGATTTTGTTGAGACTTTAGCAACAAAGTGTACAAAGAGGGCCATAACTCATATCCTTGTCTAAATGCATACACTGCTAACTGGGAGAGAATTGCACTGTGTACAGTTGGAACTATGTTTGGCTATAGTTAGATGTACTACAATTCCTATTTTGCTGTACAGTAAAGAGAGATGTTTATTTTTCTACCAATGGCCTATTTTTCTGACTCCTACATCATTTGCTGGCCATTGCACTCTACATACCCTGCCTTTAACCCATTCAGACACCTAACATCACGGGCATAAGTTTGCCAGATAATTATACCGTGTCTTGTAGAGCCCATAATATTTATATAGGGGCCCCTATAGTGCCACCAGTGTAAATACTGGAAGCACTACAAGAGACAGTATATTTATTGGGGCACTTAGGGGGCCTTATAAACATTCGGGACACTACAAAAGCCAGTATAAATATTGGGGGGCACTACAGGGGAAATTATAAATGTTGGGGGCACTACAGGGAGCATTATAAATACTGGGGGCACCATTACTAATAAGTACATTCTGGGAGAAGATTAGATACACAGTTCAGCAGACAGTATCACATATGATAGGATTAGATAAAGCAGCTCAGCAAACAGTATCTCACATGATGGCATTGGATACACAGCGCACCTGCCTTGCAATTTTTGGAAGTCTAATACCAGTTAATGGAGCGGACACTGTGTATGTGCAGGGTGCTCTCCGTTAACTTCAGGACCTGTCGCACAGGTGGTACCTACACCTATCTGACATTTATGGCATATTCTAGCAGTATGCCACTAATGTCCAAGATGGGAATATCCCTTTAATGCATTTCCTATCAGGAGTACATTGGTTACCCATCCTTCAGGGGTTCTGCCCTGTGACTAATCAGTACATACATAAAATACAGATAGAAAACGGGCACAGGAGAAATGGCACAATTTAATATTTAAGAAAAAAAACACAAGAATCTTGTTTTTTAAAGAAACACACAGAGAAAACTTTCTTTATTAAAAAATGGTCTTGGATTTCTGTGGCTTCGGCCCTTTAAGGGAGATGGAGGCTCCTTCTTCACATTCTCCAGGGATTCTTCTATTGGAGGAGGTTCAGTGTCACACCTGAGGCTGATTTTCGGGGGCCGCAGAGGGTCATACAAAGCTCTCACATTGTATACAACAAATAGAAAATAAAGATCAGCAAAAACAAGTCTCAAACACATGAAGAAAAAGCCGGACAAACTTACCCGATCTGGTCCTGTGCTGCTCGTCAGAGGCCCCTAAAGGAGAGAGCCAGCCCTGCAGACTGAGGCTGGGGTCAGTGCGTCACCTCAATAAATACCCACCGCCCTTCATGGCATCATATGTAAATGAGCCATAGCCCCCATTTTGTTGTCACAAGAAAGAAAGTCATCTGCCAGGATTCTAATCATGACATCACAAACAGTGTCTCAACATGACAGCGGCCATTTTGAATGTAATAATGTACAGACTATAGATAATGGGTTAGCACTTTTTCCTTGCAGCCCCCCAGAGCAAGGGGTATCTGCAAATGGTTTGTACTTTAATCTAATTTTATGGTATGTACAGTATTGTTTTTCTATATTTAAAACCCAGCTTAGCCATGTATGGATGGCTGTAATGACCGGCGTCACGCACAGGGAGGAAAAAGGGAAAGCCCTGCCCAAGGGAGAGGGAAATGTGGTGACCCCTAACTCACCTTGCGGCCGGCACCTGACTGCCCTGACGTCCCTAGACGAGTTCCTCACCCGTGCAGCGATCACGCGCCTAAACCCTGGCTTTCCCTAAAATGAGCCCTAGATAGTGAACGGGCCGGTGGGATCGCTAGTCCGCACCACTGTCACTAAGAGGGAAACACCAGGGAGAGGACAGACAAAACAGGCAAACACATTCACCCAGGTGGGCGACCACAATAGACTACAAAGGTCCAACAGGGATCCGGAGGGTAGCATTCTGGACCAACTACCAGAGAAGCAGCAACACAGCTCCAGAAGGTCAGAATAGATGTCCAGGCAGGAAGCTCTATATCTGGCAACCAGAGAAGTGTGAGAGGGGAATATAAGGAGGTTGGGAGTGCTGGACAAGGAACAGCTGAGGAGAAGGAGCTACGGATCCCTGAATGAGCCAAAAGGGTTTGCAAAGCAAACCCAGAAAGCTACCATAAGGAAACAGTCGACTTCCTGACCCCTGGTATAACGGAGTTGGTGGTTCTTGACACCCTCGTGACAGTACCCCCCTCTCTACGAGGGGCCTCCGGACACTCAGGACCAGGTCTCTCAGGATGAGAGGCATGAAAAACCTGAACTAGCCTGTCGGCGTGTCACTACCAGAGCTTTGAGACGTTCTCACAGCTGTGTTTCTCCACCCCTGTGATGATGTCACTACTAGAGCTTAGAGGAGTTCTCTCTGCTCTGTTTCTCCGCCCCTGTGATGAGGTCTTTACTTTCTGTTTCCTTCCTCCCAGCTGTTCCTCCTGTGTTTGATTTCTCTGCCTTTAAATACCCCCTCCTCCTTTGTAGGGTGCGGATTATATTTCTCATTTGAGTTGTATCTCTTGCTTGAGTATCTTCACTTGTGTGCTATCATTTCACTGGACCTGTGTTCTGCTGCAGCAAGTACTCCGGATATTGCCAGCTGTCTTTGCATCTGTCTTCACTGCTGCTGCAGCTCCTTCAGTTAAGTGTGCAGACATTGTAGTGTTTCTGTTTGTTTTCTGACTGGATCCAAGGCGACCCCGGTTCCGTCCATATACTGAGCAGGGCACCGGTGGCCGTGCCCCTTCCACTATTGTAGGGGTTACAGTGGTCATCAGTCTTAGGTACGCGGGCATGCCTCGTTCCATTATTTGGATCTGGGTATGGGCTTAGCAGCATAGGGAGAGCTTTGAGGGTTTGACAGGGGTCACCCTTTATCCTCCCTAGTTTGGGTCCGGTCAGTAGCTCTATTTACTGTGTATGCTCTTGTTGCTCACATACAGCCGTGACATTATAATCCGCCAAAACCTTCCTTTTTGACATGGATCCGCTTTCTGGCCTGGTTGACCGCATGCAGGGTCTTTCTTTGGAGGTAGCGGATCTCCGTCAATCTATGACTCAGCTTCATGCATTGGGCTATGCTCCGGCCCATGGAGTCTGTTGCGAGCCAAAGGTCTCACTTCCGGAAACGTTCTCCGGGGGCAGTGAGAATTTTGTTCGCTTCAGAGAGGCATGCAAACTCCATTTTTGCTTGTGTCCCCATTCCTCTGGTAATGAGGAGCAGAGGGTGAGGATTGTCATCTCCCTGCTCAGGGGTAATGCTCAGACTTGGGCTTTTTCGCTGCCATCAGGGGATCCCTCCCTTCGATCCGTGGAAAGATTTTTTGTGGCCTTGGGGCAGATATATGATGACCCGGATCGTGTTGCTCTGGCCGAATCTATCTTACGTTTTTTATGCCAGAACAAACTGTCTGCGGAGCTTTATTGTTCTGAATTTCGGAGATGGGCAGCTGATTCAGGTTGGAATGATGCTGCACTCCGGAGTTAGTTCTGTCATGGTCTCTCAGAGAGATTGAAAGATGCGTTTGCTTTCAATGAGAGACCAACGTCCTCAGAGTCTGCCATGTCATTGGCGGTACGCCTTGACAGGCGTCTAAGAGAAAGAAACGAGACCTCTCTGTCCAGCCATTGTCAGTCTAGGGGCAGTGGTGCGGACTCATTCAGTGTGCAGGGGCCTCATCCTGTCTCGGTCCCCTCTGAGGAGGAGCCCATGCAGCTAGGTCAACTTGCCCCTGATAAAAGAGGATTTAGTCCTCAGAGTATGGTGTGTTTTTGTTGTGGGGGCATAGGTCATTTGGCAAATGTTTGACCGTCTAGGAGATTCTTGAACTGTACTAAGAGCGATAATAAGAGAAAAACCTCAAAAGGTAAATCATCAAACTCTGCTTCATCTGCTACTTTGGGCAAAGTTGATGTAGGAATTGATGCTTTTCCTCTGACCTGCAGTTCCCGTTTTCTCCTGTCTGCCAGGGTGGCGCTAGAGAGCAAAGTCATTTCTTGTGAGATTTTTGTCGATAGTGGAGCGGCCGTCAATCTTATTGACACTCAATTTGTAGCCATGCATGGTTTTCAGGTTTGCACATTAGAAAAGGATATACCTGTTTTTGCTATTGACTCTGCTCCACTCTCACAGAGATCTCTGAAGGGCATTGTTCACAATATCCGGTTAGCTGTAGGTGACACTCATTTGGAGGATATATCTTGTTTTGTCCTTAACGGATTGCCTTCTCCTCTAGTTTTGGGGTTACCCTGGCTCACTAGACATAACCCCACTATTGATTGGCAAGGAAGGCAAATAAATGAGTGGAGTGACTTTTGTAGAGAGAATTGTCTCACAGCGACTTTTGCAGAGGTGTCTACTAAAACTGTGCCATCATTTCTCTCTGATTTCTCGGACGTGTTTTCCGAGAGCGGTGTTCAGGAGCTACCTCCTCACCGGGAGTTTGACTGTCCCATTAACCTCATTCCCGGCGCCAAGCTGCCAAAAGCACGCCTCTACAATCTCTCACAACCGGAAAGAATCGCAATGCGAACCTATATCTCCGAGAGTCTCGATAAGGGGCATATTCGTCCCTCAAATCACCTGTTGCCGCTGTTTTTTTTTTTGTTAAAAAAAAAGATGGCTCTCTGAGACCTTGCCTAGATTTTAGGGAGCTGAACCGTATCACGATTCGCGATCCCTATCCCCTTCCTCTGATCCCGGACCTCTTCAACCAAATTGTTGGGGCCAAGGTTTTTTCCAAATTGGATTTGAGAGGCGCGTACAACCTGGTCAGGGTCAGAGAGGGGGATGAATGGAAAACGGCCTTTAATAACGGGCATTTCGAGAATCTCGTTATGCCTTTCAGCCTGATGAATGCTCCGGCCGTCTTTCAGCATTTTGTTAACAGTATTTTCTACCATTGAATGGGGAAATTTGTATTGGTGTATCTTGATGATATTTAGATTTTTTCCCCTGATGTTCAGACCCATCAGGATCATCTTTTTCAGGTTCTGCGGATTCTGCGGGAAAATAAATTGTACGCCAAGCTGGAGAAATGTCTTTTTATGGTATCGGAGATTCAATTTCTGGGTTTTCTCCTCTCTGCTTCTGGTTTTCGCATGGATCCGGAGAAGGTCCGTGCTGTACTTGAGTGGGAGCTTCCTGAGAATCAGAAGGCATTGATGCGCTTTCTGGGTTTTGCGAACTATTACAGAAAGTTCATTTTGAATTATTCCTCTGTTGTCAAACCCCTCACTGACATGACAAAAAAGGGGGCGGATTTTTCCTCTTGGTCGGAGGAGGCGCTTGCAGCTTTTTCTAAGATTAAAGAGAGTTTTGCGTCTGCTCCCGTCTTGGTGCATCCCGATGTTTCCTTACCTTTTATTGTTGAGGTGGATGCTTCCGAGGTGGGTGTGGGTGCGGTTTTGTCCCAGGGCCCTTCTCCTGCCAAATGGCGACCCTGTGCCTTTTTCTCTAAAAAACTCTCCCCGGCAGAGAAAAACTATGATGTGGGAGATAGGGAGTTGTTGGCCATCAAGTTGGCTTTTGAGGAATGGCGCCATTGGTTGGAGGGGGCCAGGCACCCTATCACCGTTTTTACCGACCATAAGAATCTGGCATACTTGGAGTCGGCCAGGCGTATGAATCCGAGACAGGCCAGATGGTCTCTGTTCTTCTCCAGATTCAATTTTGTCGTTACATTCCGCCCTGGGATCAAAAATGTGAAGGCTGATGCTCTCTCTCGCTGTTTTCCGGGAGGAGGAAACTCCGAGGACCCGGGTCCCATTTTGGCGGAGGGGGTAGTTGTTTCTGCTCTATATTCTGATTTGGAGGCCGAGGTCCAGGCTGCCCAGACTGAGGCACCTGCCCGTTGTCCTTCTGGGAAGTTGTTTGTGCCTCCTGAGCTACGTCACAAACTCTTCAAGGAGCATCATGATACTGTTCTTGCTGGTCACCCCGGGAGTAGAGCCACGGTAGATCTCATTGCTCGGAGATTTTGGTGGCCGGCTCTTCGTAAGTCGGTGGAGGGTTTTGTGGCTGCTTGTGAGACGTGCGCTCGCGCTAAGGTCCCTCGTTCACGGCCTTCAGGTTCCCTTCTCCCGTTACCCATACCTTCCCGTCCTTGGACACACCTGTCCATGGACTTTATCACGGATCTTCCTCGTTCCTCAGGGAAGTCGGTGATCCTGGTGGTGGTGGACCGTTTTAGCAAGATGGCTCATTTCGTACCTTTCCCTGGTTTACCCAATGCTAAAACGTTGGCGCAAGCTTTTGTCGACCATATTGTTAAATTGCATGGCATTCCCTCTGATATTGTTTCCGATAGAGGCACGCAGTTTGTGTCCAGATTCTGGAAGGCTTTCTGTTCTCGCCTGGGGGTTCGGCTGTCCTTCTCTTCTGCTTTTCACCCGCGGTCGAATGGTCAGACTGAGCGCCTCAATCAGAATCTGGAGACATATTTGCGCTGTTTTGTGGCAGAGAACCAGGAGGATTGGTGTTCATTTCTCCCTCTTGCTGAGTTTGCTCTGAACAACCGTCATCAGGAATCTTCTGATAAGTCACCATTCTTTGGTGCATATGGGTTCCATCCGCAGTTTAGGACATTCTCGGGAGGGGCTCCTTCTGGTTTACCTGAGGAGGAGAGATTTTCCTCGTCTTTGTCTACCATTTGGCAAAAGATTCAGAGTAATCTTAGAAAGATGAGTGAGAAGTATAAGCGTGTGGCTGATAAGAGACGTGTGCCTGGTCCGGACCTGAATGTGGGTGATCTGGTGTGGTTGTCTACAAGAAATATTAAACTGAAGGTTCCCTCCTGGAAATTGGGTCCCAAGTTTATTGGGCCTTATAAAATCTTGTCAGTCGTCAATCCTGTTGCCTTCCGTCTTGATCTTCCACAGGTTTGGAAGATACATTATGTATTTCACAGATCTCTCTTAAAACCATATGTCCAGCCCACGGTACCCTCCTCTTTGCCTCCTCCTCCGATTTTGGTTGATGGCAATCTGGAGTTTGAGGTTTCCAGAATTGTGGACTCTCGCATTGTCCGCGGTTCTCTTCAGTACCTCGTTCATTGGAAGGGTTATGGTCCTGAGGAGAGGATGTGGGTTCCGGTGTCGGACATTAAAGCCACTCGCCTCATCAGGGCATTTCATAGGGCTCATCCTGAGAAGGTGGGTCCTGGGTGTCCGGAGTCCACCCGTAGAGGGGGGGGGGGGGGTACTGTCACTACCAGAGCTTTGAGACGTTCTCACAGCTCTGTTTCTCCACCCCTGTGATGATGTCACTACTAGAGCTTGGAGGAGTTCTCTCTGCTCTCTTTCTCCGCCCCTGTGATGAGGTCTTTACTTTCTGTTTCCTTCCTCCCAGCTGTTCCTCCTGTGTTTGATTTCTCTGCCTTTAAATCACCCCTCCTCCTTTGTAGGGTGCGGATTATATTTCTCATTTGAGTTGTATCTCTTGCTTGAGTATCTTCACTTGTGTGCTATCATTTCACTGGACCTGTGTTCTGCTGCAGCAAGTACTCCGGATATTGCCAGCTGTCTTTGGATCTGTCTTCACTGCTGCTGCAGCTCCTTCAGTTAAGTGTGCAGACATTGTAGTGTTTCTGTTTGTTTTCTGACTGGATCCGAGGCGACCTCGGTTCCGTCCATATACTGAGCAGGGCACCGGTGGCCGTGCCCCTTCCACTATTGTAGGGGTTACAGTGGTCATCAGTCTTAGGTACGCTAGCATGCCTCGTTCCACCATTTGGATCCGGGCATGTGCTTAGCAGCATAGGGAGAGCTTTGAGGGTCTAACAGGGGTCACCCTTTATCCTCCCTAGTTTGGGTCCGGTCAGTAGCTCTATTTACTGTGTATGCTCTTGTTGCTCACATACAGCCGTGACACAGCGTTTACCTCAGTCGCAGGAACCCACATTCTTTCCTCTGGACCGTAACCTCTCCAATGCACCAGATATTGAAGAGAGCGGCGGACCCGACGAGAATTAACAATTTTGGATATCTGAAATTCTAGATTACCATCCACGACAACAGGAGGGGGTGGCAGCGGTGACGGTTCTAGAGGTGGAACATATTTTTTGAGTAACGACTTATGAAAAACATTATGGATTTTAAAAGTCTGAGGTAACTCCAGGCGAAAAGCCACGGGGTTGATGATGGCTACAATTTTGTAAGGGCCAATAAACCTAGGACCCAGTTTCCAAGAGGGAACCTTCAATTTAATATTCCTAGTAGACAACCACACATAGTCATTCACTCCTTGGTCCGGACCTGGCGACCGTCTCTTATCAGCCATGCATTTGTATTTACCTCCCATATTTTTCAAGTTAGCTTGCACCTTCTGCCATACCGATGAAAGAGATGACGAAAACCGTTCCTCTTCAGGAACCCCAGAAGACCCCCCCTCTTTGAAAGTACAGAATTGGGGATGAAAACCATATGCACCAAGAAATGGTGACTTGCCAGTGGATTCCTGATGACGATTAATTATGGCAAACTCAGCTAACGGTAAATATGATGACCACAACTCTTGGTTTTCAGACACAAAACATCTTAGATATGTCTCCAGGTTTTGGTTGGTACGCTCAGTCTGTCCATTCAACTGAGGATGGAAAGCTAAAGAAAAGGACAAGTGTACCCCCAAACGGGAACAAAAAGCTTTCCAAAATTTAGAAATAAACTGGGTACCCCGATCTGAAACAACATCGGAGGGGACCCCGTGAAGCTTCACGATTTCACTGACGAATACCTGAGCAAGAGTCTTAGCATTAGGTAGTGCGGGTAACGCAATGAAGTGTACCATTTTGCTAAACCTGTCCACTACTACCAAAATAACTGTTTTACCCGCAGACAAAGGTAAGTCAGTGATAAAATCCATTGACAGATGTGTCCATGGTCTATGTATGTGAAACTTTTGCGCGCGCACAGGTAGAACAAGAAGACACAAAATCCAATACATCCTGACGCAACCTTGGCCACCAAAAACGACGAGACAATAGCTCCAAGGTTGCTTTACTACCCGGGTGCCCAGCAAGTGCCGAATTATGATGTTCCTTTAATAGTTCGAAACGCAGGTTCAACGGTACAAACAATTTCTCTGAGGGGCAAGAGACCGGGGCGTCCCCCTGGGCCTCTAACACCTTCCTCTCCAGAGCAGAGTGTACCGCAGAAACAACCACTCCTCTTTGAAGAATGGGTACCGGATCACTCACATTACCCCCTTCAGGGAAACAACGAGATAGTGCATCAGCCTTGGTATTCTTTGCCCCAGGACGATAGGTAATCACAAAGATAAACCTGGTAAAAAATAGCGACCACCTAGCTTGTCTAGGGGTGAGACGCTTAGCTGATTCGAGTTACAGAAGATTTTTGTGGTCCGTAATCACAGTGACGGGGTGGAGTGCCCCCTCTAAAAAGTGACGCCACTCCTCAAAACGCAAGTTTAATAGCTAATAGTTCCCTATTGCCAATATCGTACTTCTTTTCTGCTGCAGATAGTTTTTTAGAAAAGAAAGCACAAGGACGCCATTTGCCAGGAGACGGACCCTGAGACAGCACCGCCCCCACTCCCACCTCTGACGCATCGACTTCAACAATAAAAGGCTGAGAGACATCAGGTTGGATTAGTACAGGTGCTGAGGTAAACCTCTCTTTTAGAGAGGAAAAAGCAACTTTAGCGGCGTCAGATCATTTAGAAAAATCAGTCCCCTTCCTAGTCATGTCAGTAAGGGGTTTTACAATAAGTGAATCATTTTTAATGAATTTCCTATAGAAATTCGCGAAGCCCAAGAACCGTTGTAGTGCTTTGAGGTTCTCAGGAAGATCCCAATCTAAAATTGCCTGGACCTTCCTAGGATCCATACGGAAACCTGAAGAAGATAAAAAATAACCTAGGAATTGTATCTCCTGAACGGCGAAGACACATTTTTCAATTTTAGCATATAATTTATTCGTCCGTAGGACCTGCAGTACTTGTCTGACATGCACCTCATGTGTTCTCAGATCAGACGAATAAATTAAAATATCATCTAGGTATATTACCCCAAACCTGCCGATTAGATGACTAAAAATGTCATTAACGAAATGTTGAAAGACAGCAGGAGCATTGGTCAGACCGAAAGGCATAACTAGATTTTCATAATGCCCCTCAGGGGTGTTAAAAGCTGTCTTCCACTCATCCCCCTCTTTAATACGAATCAGATTGTAGGTCCCCCTAAGATCAAGTTTGGAGAACCACCTAGCACCCGCAATCTGGTTAAACAGGTCAGGAATGAGAGGAAGAGGGTATGGGTCACGGATGGTTATCCGATTTAATTCGCGAAAATCTAGGCAAGGACGCAGGCCCCCATCTTTCTTTTTAACGAAGAAAAACCCTGCAGCCACGGGTGAAGAAGAGGGTCTGATGTGTCCCTTAGCCAAGCTCTCGGAGATAGAATCTTTCATGGCTTGTCTCTCTGGACCCGAAAGATTATATAACCTGGTCTTGGGTAATTTTGCGCCGGGAATAAGGTTAACCGGCCAATCATAAGGACGATGAGGTGGTAACTTCTGACAACCCTTTTCAGAAAAAACATCCTCAAAATCCGAAATAAATGTAGGTAGGGTAGTTATGGAGGCGACTAAGCAATTGCTATTTAAGCAATTTTCTCTGCACTGCTCACTCCACTCCAATATCTCCCTGGCCTGCCAATCCACCACTGGATTGTGCGCTACCAACCAGGGAAGACCCAGCACTACCGGAGTGGGAAGCCCCTCCAGAACATAACATGAAAGCACCTCGTTATGGTGGTCCCCTACCCGAAGGTGTAAATTATGAACAATGTGGGTGAGGTTTCTCCGAGACAGAGGAGCAGAATCAATAGCGAATATGGGAATAGGTCTCTGTAGCATACAGAGAGACAAACCCATAGTGCGGGCAAAATGGGCATCTATCAAATTTACCCCTGCTCCACTGTCTAGAAAGAAAGAAATAATCTCCGTCTTATCACCAAAAACAATAACCGCTGGCAACACAAATTGCGATGTACGTATGGAGGAAACGTATACCCCCCGGCTGACATCCTCCACACAGCCTGGGGTTAGTAGTTTTCCGACGGTCTTTTGTTTCTGAGGAAAGAAGGCCAGATATAATGTAATGACCGGCGTCACGCACAGGGAGGAAAAAGGGAAAGCCCTGCCCAAGGGAGAGCGAAAGGTGGTGACCCCAACTCACCTTGCGGCTGGCACCTGTCTGCCCTGACGTCCCTAGACGAGTTTCTCACCCTTGCGGCGATCACGTGCCTGTCACAGCCAGACAGCTGAGAAGCGCTCACAGGAGCTTCTCAGATCCTCCTCCTTGAATTTCTTTGTTTTGGGTTAGTTTCTCATCTCGTTAGTCTATCTCAGCTGTCATGCAGTTGGACTGATTGCTACCCTTTAAGTTCCTCCCCATAATGCAGTAGTGTGCGGCTGATACAACTTCCTGGAGTGTGTGTGCATGCTGTTGCCAGTTCCCAGTTCCCAGTTCCCAGTTCCCAGTCCTCAGTCCTCAGTCCTCAGTCGTCAGTCGTCTGAAAGTTAAGTGCTGTTTATGTATTTATGATTTTGTCTTTTCTGGATCCAGGTGACCCTGACTTCCTCCGTGTCAGTGTAGGGAGCCGGTGGTCGTGTCCCTTCACTATTGTAGGGTCTTCAGGTAATAGATAGCCGAGGAACGTGGATATGCGGCCATCCACCTTTGGGGTGTTTGCATAGGCTGAGCAGTGAGGGAGAGCGGCAGGTCTATTGCAGGGGTCTCCCTTTGTTCCTTAGTTGTGGATCCAGAGAGACATTGTTTATATGGTATTGTCTTGTTTCCTGTACACCATCCGTGACATTATCAGCCGCCAAAACCGTCTCAAGCATGGATCCGGTTTCACTTTTGGCTGAACGCCTCCAGGGTCTTTCATTGGAGGTAGCTGATCTCCGTAGGATTTTTTCTCAGTTTAAAGTGACCGATTCAGCTTGCGTTCATGGAGTTTGTACTGAGCCCAAGATCTCGCTCCCGGATACGTTCTCTGGGGGTAGTGAGAATTTTGTGCGTTTTAAAGAGGCTTGCAAACTCCATTTTCGCCTTCTTCCCCATTCTTCTGGTGATGAAGAACGGAGGGTGGTTATCATTGTATCGCTGCTCAGGGGTAACGCTCAGTCTTGGGCCTTTTCGCTACCGGAGGGGGCACGGCCCCTCCGCTCAGTGGATGAATTATTTTTAGCCCTGGGTCAGATATATGATGATCCGGATCTTATTGCTCTGGCTGAGTCTAGACTACGTCTGTTATGCCAGGGTAAACAATCCGCAGAGATATACTGCTCAGAATTTCGGAGATGGGCAGCTGATACTGGTTGGAATGATGCTGCACTCCGAAGTCAATTTTGCCATGGTCTTTCAGAGGGATTGAAAGATGCATTTTCCTTTCATGAGAGGCCTATCTCCTTGGACTCTGCTATGTCTCAGGCCGTTCGTATTGACAGGCGTCTTAGAGAGAGACGAGAGATCTCTCCTTCCTGTCCTACTCAGTCCCGGAACAGTGCAGCGGTCTCATTCTGTGCGCAGGAGTCTCAGTCGCTGTCAGCCCCTTCTGAGCAGGAGCCCATGCAGCTGGGGTTGATTGCCTCTGACAATAGAAGATTCAGCCCGCATGGGAGGGTTTGTTTTTGTTGTGGAGGTATAAATCATTTGGCAAATGTTTGTCCCTCTAGGAGATTCAGGCAGTTTTCTGGGAGTAATAAAGAGACAAAAAGGAAAAAATCGTTTAAAAATGTTCCGTCTGTTACTATTGGCAGGGTTGAGGCGGAAATTGAAGGTTTTCTGTTTGCTTGTAGTTCCCGTTTTGTCCTGCCTGCTAGGGTGGCGCTAGAGAGCAAAAGCATTTTTTGTGAGATTTTTGTGGATAGTGGAGCAGCTGTCAACCTCATTGATAATCAATTTGCAATAACTCATGGTTTCCAGGTATGCACTTTGGGAAAGGATATTCCTGTTTTTGCTATTGATTCAGCTCCACTTTCTCAGAAATCATTAAAGGGCATAGTTCACAATATCCGTTTAATTGTGAGTGATGCTCATGTTCAGGATGTGTCTTGTTTCATCTTTAACGGTTTGCCTACTCCTCTAGTGTTGGGGCTACCCTGGCTCACTAAACATAACCCCACCATTGATTGGCAAGCGAGGCAAATAAATGGTTGGAGTAACTTTTGCAGAGAGAATTGCCTCAAAACATCTGTTTCTGAGGTTTCTACTAAGACTGTACCACCTTTCCTCTCTGAATTTTTGGATGTCTTCTCTGAGAGTGGAGTTCAGGGTTTACCTCCGCACAGGGAGTATGATTGCCCTATTAATCTCATCCCAGGCGCCAAGCTGCCTAAATCTCGTTTATACAATCTCTCCCAACCTGAGAGGGTCGCTTTGCGGGCTTATATCTCTGAGAGTCTGAGAAAAGGACACATACGACCCTCGAAGTCAACAGTTGCCGCTGGTTTTTTCTTTGTTAAGAAAAAAGATGGTTCTTTAAGACCTTGCCTGGATTTCAGGGAGCTGAACAGTATCATTATTCGTGATCCTTATCCGCTTCCTCTGATCCCGGACCTGTTTAACCAGGTTGTTGGGGCTAAAGTCTTTTCCAAATTAGACCTAAGAGGGGCATACAACCTGGTTAGGGTCAGAGAAGGAGACGAATGGAAGACGGCTTTCAATACCCCTAAGGGCCATTTTGAGAATTTGGTTATGCCTTTTGGTTTGATGAATGCCCCAGCCGTTTTTCAGCATTTCGTCAACAGCATTTTTTATCATTTAATGCGAAAATTTGTATTAGTGTATTTGGATGACATTTTGATTTTTTCTCCTGATTTCAAGACTCATAAGGAACACTTACGTCAGGTCTTGCTCATCCTGCGGGAGAATAAATTATACGCGAAACTGGAAAAATGTGTATTTGCGGTTCCAGAAATCCAATTTCTGGGGTTTCTTGTCTCCGCTTCTGGTTTTTGCATGGACCCCGAGAAGGTCCGCGCTGTGCTTGAGTGGGAGCTTCCTGAGAATCAGAAGGCGCTGATGCGTTTTTTGGGCTTTGCCAATTATTACAGGAAATTTATTTTGAATTATTCCTCTGTTGTTAAACCACTCACTGATATGACCAGAAAGGAGGTAGATTTTTCTTCCTGGTCGGTAGAGGCACGTAAGGCCTTTTCTAATATCAAGGAGAGTTTTGCTTCCGCTCCCATCCTAGTACAACCTGATATTTCGTTACCCTTCATAGTTGAGGTTGATGCTTCTGAGGTAGGGGTGGGTGCGGTCTTGTCTCAGGGTTCCTCTCCTGCCAAATGGCAAGCGTGTGCCTTTTTCTCAAAGAAACTCTCCTCCGCAGAGAGAAATTATGATGTGGGAGATAGGGAATTGTTGGCCATCAAGTTGGCTTTTGAGGAATGGCGCCATTGGCTAGAGGGAGCCAGACACCCTATTACCGTGTTTACTGACCATAAAAATCTGGCCTACTTGGAGTCAGCCAAGCGTCTGAACCCGAGACAGGCCAGATGGTCTTTGTTCTTTTCAGGGTTTAATTTTGTTGTTACGTTCCGCCCTGGGGTTAAGAATGTGAAGGCAGATGCCCTGTCACGTTGTTTTCCGGGAGGTGGGAATTTTGAAGACCCGGGTCCCATTTTGGCTGAAGGTGTGGTGGTCTCTGCTCTTTTTCCTGAATTGGAGGCAGAGGTGCAGGCAGCCCAGTCAGAAGCTCCTGATCTTTGTCCTCCTGGGAGGTTGTTTGTGCCTCTCGCTTTGAGACACAAGATTATTAAAGAACACCACGACACGGTCCTTGCTGGGCACCTGGGGGCAAGAGCCACACTGGATATCATCGCTCGGAGATTCTGGTGGCCTGCGCTTCGTAAGTCGGTTGAGGGTTTTGTGGCAGCTTGCGAGACTTGCGCTCATGCCAAGGTCCCTCATTCACGGCCATCAGGTCCTCTCCTTCCTTTGCCCATTCCTTCCCGTCCTTGGACACATCTGTCCATGGACTTCATAACGGACTTGCCTCGTTCCTCGGGGAAGTCTGTGATTCTGGTGGTGGTGGACCGTTTTAGCAAAATGGTGCATTTTATCCCTTTTCCTGGTTTGCCCAATGCTAAGACGCTGGCGCAGGCATTTATTGACCACATTGTCAAATTGCATGGGATTCCTTCAGACATAGTCTCTGATAGGGGCACGCAGTTTGTTTCCAGATTCTGGAAGGCTTTCTGTTCTCGCTTGGGGGTTCGGTTGTCATTCTCTTTTGCTTTCCACCCGCAGTCGAATGGCCAGACAGAATCTGGAGACATATCTGCGCTGTTTTGTGGCGGAGAATCAGGAGGATTGGTGTTCTTTTTTGTCCCTTGCTGAGTTTGCTTTAAATAACCGTCGTCAGGAGTCCTCTGATAAGTCACCATTTTTTGGTGCATATGGGTTCCATACGCAGTTTGGGACTTTCTCGGGAGAGGGCTCTTCTGGTTTGCCTGATGAGGACAGATTCTCCTCGTCTTTGTCATCTATTTGGCAAAAGATTCAGGATAATCTAAAGAGCATGAGTGAGAGATATAAGCGTGTGGCGGATAAGAGACGTGTGCCTGGTCCGGACCTGAATGTTGGTGATCTGGTGTGGTTGTCTACCAAGAATATCAAATTGAAGGTTCCCTCCTGGAAGTTGGGTCCTAGGTTTATTGGGCCTTACAAGATCCTGTCTGTCATCAATCCTGTTGCCTACCGTCTTGATCTTCCTCAGACTTGGAAGATCCATAATGTTTTTCATAAGTCCTTATTGAAACCTTATGTTCAACCTATTGTACCCTCGCCTTTGCCTCCTCCTCCGATTATGGTTGATGGAAATCTTGAATTTCAGGTCTCTAGGATTGTGGATTCTCGTCTTGTCCGCGGTTCCCTCCAGTACCTCGTTCATTGGGAGGGTTATGGTCCTGAGGAGAGGATGTGGGTCCCAGTGACGGACATTAAGTCCTCTCGTCTCATCAGGGCTTTCCATAGGTCCCATCCTGAGAAGGTGGGCTCTGAGTGTCCGGAGTCCACTCGTAGAGGGAGGGGTACTGTCACAGCCAGACAGCTGAGGAGCGCTCACAGGAGCTTCTCAGATCCTCCTCCTTGAATTTCTTTGTTTTGGTTTAGTTTCTCATCTCGTTAGTCTATCTCAGCTGTCATGCAGTTGGACTGATTGCTACCCTTTAAGTTCCTCCCCATAATGCAGTAGTGTGCGGCTGATACAACTTCCTGGAGTGTGTGTGCATGCTGTTCCCAGTTCCCAGTTCCCAGTTCCCAGTCCTCAGTCCTCAGTCCTCAGTCCTCAGTCGTCAGTCGTCTGCAAGTTAAGTGCTGTTTATGTATTTATGATTTTGTCTTTTCTGGATCCAGGTGACCCTGACTCCCTCCGTGTCAGTGTAGGGAGCCGGTGGTCGTGTCCCTTCACTATTGTAGGGTCTTCAGGTAATAGATAGCCGAGGAACGTGGATATGCGGCCATCCACCTTTGGGGTGTTCGCATAGTCTGAGCAGTGAGGGAGAGCGGCAGGTCTATTGCAGGGGTCTCCCTTTGTTCCTTAGTTGTGGATCCAGAGAGACATTGTTTATATGGTATTGTCTTGTTTCCTGTACACGATCCGTGACAGTGCCTAAACCCTGGCTTTCCCTAAAATGAGCCCTAGATAGTGAACCGGCCGGTGGGATCGCTAGTCCGCACCACTGTCACTAAAAGGGAAACACCAGGGAAAGGACAGACAAAACAGACAAACACATTCACCCAGGTGGGCGACCACAAAAGACCACAAAGGTCCAACAGGGATCCAGAGGGTAGCGTTCTGGACCAACTACCAGAGAACGCAGCAACACAGCTCCAGAAGGTCAGAATAGATGTCCAGGCAGGAAGCTCTATATCTGGCAACCAGAGAAGTGTGAGAGGGGAATATAAGGAGGTTGGGAGTGCTGGACAAGGAACAGCTGAGGAGTAGGAGCTAAGGATCCCTGAGTGAGCCAAAAGGGTTTGCAAAGCAAACCCAGAAAGCTACCATAAGGAAACAGTTCTATCTACATAGAGCGTGCAGCCAACCGCTGCGACTTCCTGACCCCGGGTATAACGGAGTCAGCCGTGGTTCTTGACACCCTCGTGACAATGGCCCAGCCAAGGTTTATTAATCCTGGCTTAGTCCTTTGCAGGAGATTGGGTGGTAACCAGGATCTGCCCCAGCTCAGTTTGGCTGGTGATTAGTGAGAGTTCAGCAAGGAAGAAATTTTTGCCTAATGCTCCCTCCTCTTAGGCCCAAGAAACACACTAGACTAACAGATCTCTGCAAGATCCATGGAAAAAGAGAAAAGGAGAGTAAAGAAGATCTTAGAATCTGCATAGCCAAGCATTGGAGTCAGCAAGGTAATCTGTGACTACAGCCATTCAGACTTTGCTACACTGAGGGACACTGTTAAGACACCCTTCACACCTGGACACACCCTGGCCAGATGCTCCATCAAACCCCTGTATCCTGCAATGGACATTATAGCATTACAGCCAAGGTACTGTTGCCAGCCATAGATTTTGTTGAGACTTTAGCAACAAAGTGTACAAAGAGGGCCATAACTCATATCCTTGTCTAAATGCATACACTGCTAACTGGGAGAGAATTGCACTGTGTACAGTTGGAACTATGTTTTGCTATAGTTAGATGTACTACAATTCCTGTTTTGCTGCACAGTAAAGAGAGATGTTTATTTTTCTACCAATGGCCTATTTTTCTGACTCCTACATCATTTGCTGGCCATTGCACTCTACATACCCTGCCTTTAACCCATTCAGACACCTAACATCACGAGCATAAGTTCGCCAGATAATTATACCGTGTCTTGTAGAGCCCATAATATTTATAATGGCCCCTATAGTGCCACCAGTGTAAATACTGGAAGCACTACAAGAGACAGTATATTTATTGGGGCACTTAGGGGGACTTATAAACATTCGGGACACTACAAAAGCCAGTATAAATATTGTGGGGCACTACAGGGGACATTATAAATGTTGGGGGCACTACAGGGAGCATTATAAATACTGGGATAACCATTAATAATAAGTACATTCTGGGAGAAGATTAGATACACAGTTCAGCAGACAGTATCACATATGATAGGATTAGATAAAGCAGCTCAGCAAACAGTATCTCACATGATGGCATTGGATACACAGCGCACCTGCCTTGCAATTTTTGGAAGTCTAATACCAGTTAATGGAGCGGACACTGTGTATGTGCAGGGTGCTCTCCGTTAACTTCAGGACCTGTCGCACAGGTGGTACCTACACCTATCTGACATTTATGGGATATTCTAGCAGTATGCCACTAATGTCCAAGATGGGAATATCCCTTTAATGCATTTCCTATCAGGAGTACATTGGTTACCCATCCTTCAGAGGTTCTGCCCTGTGACTAATCAGTACATACATAAAATACCGATAGAAAACGGGCACAGGAGAAATGGCACAATTTAATATTTAAGAAAAAAAACACAAGAATCTTATTTTTTAAAGAAACACACAGAGAAAACTTTCTTTATTAAAAAATGGTCTTGGATTTCTGTGGCTTCGGCCCTTCAAGGGAGATGGAGGCTCCTTCTTCACATTCTCCTGGGATTCTTCCATTGGAGGAGGTTCAGTGTCACACCTGAGGCTGATTTTCGGGGGCCGCAGAGGGTCATGCAAAGTTCTCACATTGTATACAACAAATAGAAAATAAAGATCAGCAAAAACTAGTCTCAAACACATGAAGAAAAAGCCGGACAAACTTACCAGATCTGGTCCTGTGCTGCTCGTCAGAGGCCCCTAAAGGAGAGAGTCAACCCTGCAGACTGAGGCTGGTGTCAGTGCGTCACCTCAATATATACCCACCGCCCTTTATGACATCATATGTAAATGAGCCATAGCCCCCATTTTGATGTCACAAGAAAGAGAGTCATCTGCCAGGATTCTAATCATGACATCACAAACAGTGTCTCAACATGACAGCGGCCATTTTGAATGTAATAATGTACAGACTATAGATAATGGGTTAGCACTTTTTCCTTGCAGCCCCCCAGAGCAGGGGGTATCTGCAAATGGTTTGTTCTTTAATCTAATTTTATGGTATGTACAGTATTGTTTTTCTATATTTAAAACCCAGCTTAGCCATGTATGGATGGCCCAGCCAAGGTTTATAAATCCTGGCTTAGTCCTTTGCAGGAGATTGGGTGGTAACCAGGATCTGCCCCCAGCTCAGTTTGGCGGGTGATTAGTGAGAGTTCAGCAAGGAAGAAATTTTTGCCTAATGCTCCCTCCTCTTAGGCCCAAGAAACACACTAGACTAACAGATCTCTGCAAGATCCACGGAAAAAGAGAAAAGGAGAGTAAAGAAGATTTTTGAATCTGCATAGCCAAGCATTGGAGTCAGCAAGGTAATCTGTGACTACAGCCATTCAGACTTTGCTACACTGAGGGACACTGTTAAGACACACTTCACACCTGGACACACCCTGGCCAGATGCTCCATCAAACCCCTGTATCCTGCAATAGACATTATAGCCATTACAGCCAAGGTACTGTTGCCAGCCATAGATTTTGTTGAGACTTTAGCAACAAAGTGTACAAAGAGGGCCATAACTCATATCCTTGTCTAAATGCATACACTGCTAACTGGGAGAGAATTGCACTGTGTACAGTTGGAACTATGTTTTGCTATAGTTAGATATACTACAATTCCTATTTTGCTGTACAGTAAAGAGAGATGTTTATTTTTCTACCAATGGCCTATTTTTCTGACTCCTACATCATTTTCTGGCCATTGCACTCTACATACCCTGCCTTTAACCCATTCAGACACCTAACATCACGGGCATAAGTTCGCCAGATAATTATACCGTTGTCACGGCTGTATGTGAGCAACAAGAGCATGCACAGAAAATACAGCTACTGACCGGACCCAAACTAGGGAGGATAAAGGGTGACCCCTGTCAGACCCTCAAAGCTCTCCCTATGCTGCTAAGCCCATGCCCGAATCCAAATGGTGGAACGAGGCATGCCCGCGTACCTAAGACTGATGACCACTGTAACCCCTACAATAGTGGAAGGGGCACGGCCACCGGTGCCCTGCTCAGTATATGGAGGGAACCGTGGTCGCCTCGGATCCAGTCAGAAAACACACAGATACACTACAATGTCTGCACACTTAGCTGAAGGAGCTGCAGCCGCAGTGAAGACGGATCCAAAGACAGGCTGGCAATATCCGGAGTACTTGCTGCAGCAGAACACAGGTCCAGTGAAAGGATAGCATACAAGGGAAGATACTCAAGCAAGAGCTACAACTCAAATGAGAAATATAATCCACACACTACAAAAGGAGGAGGGGTGATTTAAAGGCAGGGAAATCAAACGCAGGAGGAACAACTGGGAGGAAGCAAACAGAAAGTAAAGAGCTCATCACAGGGGCGGAGAAACAGAGCAGTGAGAACTCCTCCAAGCTCTAGTAGTGACATCATCACAGGGGTGGAGAAACAAAGCTCTGGTAGTGACAGTACCCCCCCCTCTACGGGTGGACTCCGGACACCCAGGACCCACCTTCTCAGGATGAGCCCTATGAAATGCCCTGATGAGGCGAGTGGCTTTAATGTCCGACACCGGAACCCACATCCTCTCCTCAGGACCATAACCCTTCCAATGAACGAGGTACTGAAGAGAACCGCGGACAATGCGAGAGTCCACAATTCTGGAAACCTCAAACTCCAGATTGCCATCAACCAAAATCAGAGGAGGAGGCAAAGAGGAGGGTACCATGGGCTGGACATATGGTTTAAAGAGAGATCTGTGAAATACATTATGTATCTTCCAAACCCGTGGAAGATCAAGACGGAAGGCAACAGGATTGATGACTGACAAGATTTTATAAGGCCCAATAAACTTGGGACCCAATTTCCAGGAGGGAACCTTCAGTTTAATATTTCTTGTAGACAACCACACCAGATCACCCACATTCAGGTCCGGACCAGGCACACGTCTCTTATCAGCCACACGCTTATACTTCTCACTCATCTTTCTAAGATTACTCTGAATCTTTTGCCAAATGGTAGACAAAGACGAGGAAAATCTCTCCTCCTCAGGTAAACCAGAAAGAGCCCCTCCCGAGAATGTCCCAAACTGCGGATGGAACCCATATGCACCAAAGAATGGTGACTTATCAGAAGATTCCTGACGACGGTTGTTCAGAGCAAACTCAGCAAGAGGGAGAAATGAACACCAATCCTCCTGGTTCTCTGCCACAAAACAGCGCAAATATGTCTCCAGATTCTGATTGAGGCGCTCAGTCTGACCATTCGACTGCGGGTGAAAAGCAGAAGAGAAGGACAGCCGAACCCCCAGGCGAGAACAGAAAGCCTTCCAGAATCTGGACACAAACTGCGTGCCTCTATCGGAAACAATATCAGAGGGAATGCCATGCAATTTAACAATATGGTCGACAAAAGCTTGCGCCAACGTTTTAGCATTGGGTAAACCAGGGAAAGGTACGAAATGAGCCATCTTGCTAAAACGGTCCACCACCACCAGGATCATCGACTTCCCTGAGGAACGAGGAAGATCCGTGATAAAGTCCATGGACAGGTGTGTCCAAGGACGGGAAGGTATGGGTAACGGGAGAAGGGAACCTGAAGGCCGTGAACGAGGGACCTTAGCGTGAGCGCACGTCTCACAAGCAGCCACAAAACCCTCCACCGACTTACGAAGAGCCGGCCACCAAAATCTCCGAGCAATGAGATCTACCGTGGCTCTACTCCCGGGGTGACCAGCAAGAACAGTATCATGATGCTCCTTGAAGAGTTTGTGACGTAGCTCAGGAGGCACAAACAACTTCCCAGACGGACAACGGGCAGGTGCCTCAGTCTGGGCAGCCTGGACCTCGGCCTCCAAATCAGAATATAGAGCAGAAACAACTACCCCCTCCGCCAAAATGGGACCCGGGTCCTCAGAGTTTCCTCCTCCCGGAAAACAGCGAGAGAGAGCATCAGCCTTCACATTTTTGATCCCAGGGCGGAATGTAACGACAAAATTGAATCTGGAGAAGAACAGAGACCATCTGGCCTGTCTCGGATTCATACGCCTGGCCGACTCCAAGTATGCCAGATTCTTATGGTCGGTAAAAACGGTGATAGGGTGCCTGGCCCCCTCCAACCAATGGCGCCATTCCTCGAAAGCCAACTTGATGGCCAACAACTCCCTATCTCCCACATCATAGTTTTTCTCTGCCGGGGAGAGTTTTTTAGAGAAAAAGTCACAGGGTCGCCATTTGGCAGGAGAAGGGCCCTGGGACAAAACCGCACCCACACCCACCTCGGAAGCATCCACCTCAACAATAAAAGGTAAGGAAACATCGGGATGCACCAAGACGGGAGCAGATGCAAAACTCTCTTTAATCTTAGAAAAAGCTGCAAGCGCCTCCTCCGACCAAGAGGAAAAATCCGCCCCCTTTTTTGTCATGTCAGTGAGGGGTTTGACAACAGAGGAATAATTCAAAATGAACTTTCTGTAATAGTTCGCAAAACCCAGAAAGCGCATCAATGCCTTCTGATTCTCAGGAAGCTCCCACACAAGTACAGCACAGACCTTCTCCGGATCCATGCGAAAACCAGAAGCAGAGAGGAGAAAACCAAGAAATTGAATCTCCGATACCATAAAAAGACATTTCTCCAGCTTGGCGTACAATTTATTTTCCCGCAGAATCTGCAGAACCTGAAAAAGATGATCCTGATGGGTCTGAACATCAGGGGAAAAAATCTAAATATCATCAAGATACACCAATACAAATTTCCCCATTAAATGGTAGAAAATACTGTTAACAAAATGCTGAAAGACGGCCGGAGCATTCATCAGGCCGAAAGGCATAACAAGATTCTCGAAATGCCCGTTAGGGGTATTAAAGGCCGTTTTCCATTCATCCCCCTCTTTGACCCTGACCAGGTTGTACACGCCTCTCAAATCCAATTTGGAAAAAACCTTGGCCCCAACAATTTGGTTGAAGAGGTCCGGGATCAGAGGAAGGGGATAGGGATCGCGAATCGTGATACGGTTCAGCTCCCTAAAATCTAGGCAAGGTCTCAGAGAGCCATCTTTTTTTTTAACAAAAAAAAACCCAGCGGCAACAGGTGATTTTGAGGGACGAATATGCCCCTTATCGAGACTCTCGGAGATGTAGGTTTGCATTGCGATTCTTTCCGGTTGTGAGAGATTGTAGAGGCGAGCTTTGGCAGCTTGGCGCCGGGAATGAGGTTAATGGGACAGTCAAACTCCCGGTGAGGAGGTAGCTCCTGAACACCGCTCTCGGAAAACACGTCAGAGAAATCAGAGAGAAATGATGGTACAGTTTTAGTAGACACCTCTGCAAAAGTCGCTGTAAGACAATTCTCTCTACAAAAGTCACTCCACTCATTTATTTGCCTTCCTTACCAATCAATAGTGGGGCTATGTCTAGTGAGCCAGGGTAACCCCAAAACTAGAGGAGAAGGCAATCCGTTAAGGACAAAACAAGATATATCCTCCACATGAGTGTCACCTACAGCTAACCGGATATTGTGAACAATGCCCTTCAGAGATCTCTGTGAGAGTGGAGCAGAGTCAATAGCAAAAACAGGTATATCCTTTTCTAATGTGCAAACCTGAAAACCATGCATGGCTACAAATTGAGTGTCAATAAGATTGACGGCCGCTCCACTATCAACAAAAATCTCGCAAGAAATGACTTTGCTCTCTAGCGCCACCCTGGCAGACAGGAGAAAACGGGAACTGCAGGTCAGAGGAAAAGCATCAATTCCTACATCAACTTTGCCCAAAGTAGCAGATGAAGCAGAGTTTGATGATTTACCTTTTGAGGTTTTTCTCTTATTATCGCTCTTAGTACAGTTCAAGAATCTCCTAGACGGACAAACATTTGCCAAATGACCTATGACCCCACAACAAAAACACACCATACTCTGAGGACTAAATCCTCTTTTATCAGGGGCAAGTCGACCTAGCTGCATGGGCTCCTCCTCAGAGGGGACTGAGACAGGATCAGGCCCCTGCACACTGAATGAGTCCGCACCACTGCCCCTAGACTGACAATGGCTGGACAGAGAGGTCTCGTTTCTTTCTCTTAGACGCCTGTCAAGGCGTACCGCCAATGACATGGCAGACTCTAAGGACGTTGGCCTCTCATGGAGAGCAAACGCATCTTTCAATCTCTCTGAGAGACCATGACAGAACTGACTCCGGAGTGCAGCATCATTCCAACCAGAATCAGCTGCCCATCTCCGAAATTCAGAACAATAAAGCTCCACAGACAGTTTGCTCTGGCATAAAAAACGTAAGTTAGATTCGGCCACAGCAACACGATCCGGGTCATCATATATCTGCCCCAGGGGCACAAAAAATCCTTCCACGGATCAAAGGGAGGGATCCCCTGATGGCAGCGAAAAAGCCCAAGTCTGAGCATTACCCCTGAGCAGGGAGATGACAATCCTCACCCTCTGCTCCTGATTACCAGAGGAATGGGGACACAAGCAAAAATGGAGTTTGCATGCCTCTCTGAAGCGAACAAAACTCTCACTGTCCCCGGAGAACGTTTCCGGAAGTGAGACCTTTGGCTCGCAACAGACTCTATGGGCCGGAGCAGAGCCCAATGCTTGAAGCTGAGTCATAGATTGACAGAGATTCGCTACCTCCAAAGAAAGACCCTGCATGCAGTCAACCAGGCCAGAAAGCGGATCCATGTCAAAAAAGACGGTTTTGGTGGATTATAATGTCACGGCTGTATGTGAGCAACAAGAGCATGCACAGAAAATACAGCTACTGACCGGACCCAAACTAGGGAGGATAAAGGGTGACCCCTGTCAGACCCTCAAAGCTCTCCCTATGCTGCTAAGCCCATGCCCGGATCCAAATGGTGGAACGAGGCATGCCCGCGTACCTAAGACTGATGACCACTGTAATCGCTACAATAGTGGAAGGGGCACGGCCACCGGTGCCCTGCTCAGTATATGGAGGGAAACGTGGTCGCCTCGGATCCACTCAGAAAACACACAGATACACTACAATGTCTGCACACTTAGCTGAAGGAGCTGCAGCCGCAGTGAAGACGGATCCAAAGACAGGCTGGCAATATCCGGAGTACTTGCTGCAGCAGAACACAGGTCCAGTGAAAGGATAGCATACAAGGGAAGATACTCAAGCAAGAGCTACAACTCAAATGAGAAATATAATCCACACACTACAAAAGGAGGAGGGGTGATTTAAAGGCAGGGAAATCAAACGCAGGAGGAACAGCTGGGAGGAAGGAAACAGAAAGTAATAGCTCATCACAGGGGCGGAGAAACAGAGCAGTGAGAACTCCTCCAAGCTCTAGTAGTGACATCATCACAGGGGTGGAGAAACAGAGCTGTGAGAACGTCTCAAAGCTCTGGTAGTGACAACCGTGTCTTGTAGAGCCCATAATATTTATAATGGCCCCTATAGTGCCACCAGTGTAAATACTGGAAGCACAACAAGAGACAGTATATTTATTGGGGCACTTAGGGGGCCTTATAAACATTCGGGACACTACAAAAGCCAGTATAAATATTGGGGGGCACTACAGGGGACATTTTAAATGTTGGGGGCACTACAGGGATCTTTATAAATACTGAAGGCACCTTTACTAATAAGTACATTCTGGGAAAAGATTAGATACACAGTTCAGCAGACAGTATCACATATGATAGGATTAGATAAAGCAGCTCAGCAAACAGTATCTCACATGATGGCATTGGATACACAGCGCACCTGCCTTGCAATTTTTGGTAGTCTAATACCAGTTAATGGAGCGGACACTGTGTATGTGCAGGGTGCTCTCCGTTAACTTCAGGACCTGTCGCACAGGTGGTACCTACACCTATCTGACATTTATGGCATATTCTAGCAGTATGCCACTAATGTCCAAGATGGGAATATCCCTTTAATGCATTTCCTATCAGGAGTACATTGGTTACCCATCCTTCAGGGGTTCTGCCCTGTGACTAATCAGTACATACATAAAATACCGATAGAAAACGGGCACAGGAGAAAAGGCACAATTTAATATTTAAGAAAAAAAACACAAGAATCTTGTTTTTTAAAGAAACACACAGAGAAAACTTTCTTTATTAAAAAATGGTCTTGGATTTCTGTGGCTTCGGCCCTTTAAGGGAGATGGAGGCTCCTTCTTCACATTCTCCTGGGATTCTTCTATTGGAGGAGGTTCAGTGTCAGACCTGAGGCTGATTTTCGGGGGCCGCAGAGGGTCATACAAAGCTATCACATTGTATACAACAAATAGAAAATAAAGATCAGCAAAAACAAGTCTCAAACACATGAAGAAAAAGCCGGACAAACTTACCCGATCTGGTCCTGTGCTGCTCGTCAGAGGCCCCTAAAGGAGAGAGCCAGTCCTGCAGACTGAGGCTGGGGTCAGTGCGTCACCTCAATATATACCCACCGCCCTTTATGACATCATATGTAAATGAGCCATAGCCCCCATTTTGATGTCACAAGAAAGAGAGTCATCTGCCAGGATTCTAATCATGACATCACAAACAGTGTCTCAACATGACAGCGGCCATTTTGAATGTAATAATGTACAGACTATAGATAATGGGTTAGCACTTTTTCCTTGCAGCCCCCCAGAGCAGGGGGTATCTGCAAATGGTTTGTTCTTTAATCTAATTTTATGGTATGTACAGTATTGTTTTTCTATATTTAAAACCCAGCTTAGCCATGTATGGATGGCCCAGCCAAGGTTTATTAATCCTGGCTTAGTCCTTTGCAGGAGATTGGGTGGTAACCAGGATCTGCCCCCAGCTCAGTTTGGCGGGTGATTAGTGAGAGTTCAGCAAGGAAGAAATTTTTGCCTAATGCTCCCTCCTCTTAGGCCCAAGAAACACACTAGACTAACAGATCTCTGCAAGATCCACGGAAAAAGAGAAAAGGAGAGTAAAGAGGATCTTAGAATCTGCATAGCTAAGCATTGGAGTCAGCAAGGTAATCTGTGACTACAGCTATTCAGACTTTGCTACACTGAGGGACACTGTTAAGACACCCTTCACACCTGGACACACCCTGGCCAGATGCTCCATCAAACCCCTGTATCCTGCAATGGACATTATAGCCATTACAGCCAAGGTACTGTTGCCAGCCATAGATATTGTTGAGACTTTAGCAACAAAGTGTACAAAGAGGGCCATAACTCATATCCTTGTCTAAATGCATACACTGCTAACTGGGAGAGAATTGCACTGTGTACAGTTGGAACTATGTTTTGCTATAGTTAGATGTACTACAATTCCTATTTTGCTGTACAGTAAAGAGAGATGTTTATTTTTCTACCAATGGCCTATTTTTCTGACTCCTACATCATTTGCTGGCCATTGCACTCTACATACCCTGCCTTTAACCCATTCAGACACCTAACATCACAGGCATAAGTTCGCCAGATAATTATACCGTGTCTTGTAGAGCCCATAATATTTATAATGGCCCCTATAGTGCCACCAGTGTAAATACTGGAAGCACTACAAGAGACAGTATATTTATTGGGGCACTTAGGGGGCCTTATAAACATTCGGGACACTACAAAAGCCAGTCTAAATATTGGGGGGCACTACAGGGGACATTATAAATGTTGGGGGCACTACAGGGAACATTATAAATTCTGGGGGCACCATTACTAATAAGTACATTCTGAGAGAAGATTAGATACACAGTTCAGCAGACAGTATCACATATGATAGGATTAGATAAAGCAGCTCAGCAAACAGTATCTCACATGATGACATTGGATACACAGCGCACCTGCCTTGCAATTTTTGGAAGTCTAATACCAGTTAATGGAGCGGACACTGTGTATGTGCTGTGTGCTCTCCGTTAACTTCAGGACCTGTCGCACAGGTGGTACCTACACCTATCTGACATTTATGGCATATTCTAGCAGTATGCCACTAATGTCCAAGATGGGAATGTCCCTTTAATGCATTTCCTATCAGGAGTACATTGGTTACCCATCCTTCAGGGGTTCTGCCCTGTGACTAATCAGTACATACATAAAATACCGATAGAAAACGGGCACAGGAGAAATGGCACAATTTAATATTTAAGAAAAAAACACAAGAAACTTGTTTTTTAAAGAAACACACAGAGAAAACTTTCTTTATTAAAAAATGGTCTTGGATTTCTGTGGCTTCGGCCCTTTAAGGGAGATGGAGGCTCCTTCTTCACATTCTCCTGGGATTCTTCCATTGGAGGAGGCTCAGTGTCACACCTGAGGCTGATTTTCGGGGGCCACAGAGGCTCATACAAAGCTCTCACATTGTATACAACAAATAGAAAATAAAGATCAGCAAAAACAAGTCTCAAACACATGAAGAAAAAGCCGGACAAACTTACCCGATCTGGTCCTGTGCTGCTCGTCAGAGGCCCCTAAAGGAGAGAGCCAGCCCTGCAGACTGAGGCTGGGGTCAGTGCGTCACCTCAATATATACCCACCGCCCTTTATGACATCATATGTAAATGAGCCATAGCCCCCATTTTGGTGTCACAAGAAAGAGAGTCATCTGCCAGGATTCTAATCATGACATCACAAACAGTGTCTCAACATGACAGCGGCCATTTTGAATGTAATAATGTACAGACTATAGATAATGGGTTAGCACTTTTTTCTTGCAGCCCCCCAGAGCAGGGGGTATCTACAAATGGTTTGTTCTTTAATCTAATTTTATAGTATGTACAGTATTGTTTTTCTATATTTAAAACCCAGCTTAGCCATGTATGGATGGCCCAGCCAAGGGTTATTAATCCTGGCTTAGTCCTTTGCAGGAGATTGGGTGGTAACCAGGATCTGCCCCCAGCTCAGTTTGGCGGGTGATTAGTGAGAGTTCAGCAAGGAAGAAATTTTTGCCTAATGCTGCCTCCTCTTAGGCCCAAGAAACACACTAGACTAACAGATCTCTGCAAGATCCACGGAAAAAGAGAAAAGGAGAGTAAAGAAGATCTTAGAATCTGCATAGCCAAGCATTGGAGTCAGCAAGGTAATCTGTGACTACAGCCATTCAGACTTTGCTACACTGAGGGACACTGTTAAGACACCCTTCACACCTGGACACACCCTGGCCAGATGCTCCATCAAACCCCTGTATCCTGCAATGGACATTATAGCCATTACAGCCAAGGTACTGTTGCCAGCCATAGAATTTTGGAGACTTTAGCAACAAAGTGTACAAAGAGGGCCATAACTCATATCCTTGTCTAAATGCATACACTGCTAACTGGGAGAGAATTGCACTGTGTACAGTTGGAACTATGTTTTGCTATAGTTAGCTGTACTACAATTCCTATTTTGCTGTACAGTAAAGAGAGATGTTTATTTTTCTACCAATGGCCTATTTTTCTGACTCCTACATCATTTGCTGGCCATTGCACTCTACATACCCTGCCTTTAACCCATTCAGACACCTAACATCACGGGCATAAGTTCGCCAGATATTTATACCGTTGTCACGGCTGTATGTGAGCAACAAGAGCATGCACAGAAAATACAGCTACTGACCGGACCCAAACTAGGGAGGATAAAGGGTGACCCCTGTCAGACCCTCAAAGCTCTCCCTATGCTGCTAAGCCCATGCCCGGATCCAAATGGTGGAACGAGGCATGCCCGCGTACCTAAGACTGATGACCACTGTAACCCCTACAATAGTGGAAGGGGCACGGCCACCGGTGCCCTGCTCAGTATATGGAGGGAACCGTGGTCGCCTCGGATCCAGTCAGAAAACACACAGATACACTACAATGTCTGCACACTTAGCTGAAGGAGCTGCAGCCGCAGTGAAGACGGATCCAAAGACAGGCTGGCAATATCCGGAGTACTTGCTGCAGCAGAACACGGGTCCAGTGAAAGGATAGCATACAAGGGAAGATACTCAAGCAAGAGCTACAACTCAAATGAGAAATATAATCCACACACTACAAAAGGAGGAGGGGTGATTTAAAGGCAGGGAAATCAAACGCAGGAGGAACAGCTGGGAGGAAGGAAACAGAAAGTAAAGAGCTCATCACAGGGGCAGAGAAACAGAGCAGTGAGAACTCCTCCAAGCTCTAGTAGTGACATCATCACAGGGGTGGAGAAACAGAGCTGTGAGAACGTCTCAAAGCTCTGGTAGTGACAACCGTGTCTTGTAGAGCCCATAATATTTATAATGGCCCCTATAGTGCCACCAGTGTAAATACTGGAAGCACAACAAGAGACAGTATATTTATTGGGGCACTTAGGGGGCCTTATAAACATTCGGGACACTACAAAAGCCAGTATAAATATTGGGGGGCACTACAGGGGACATTATAAATGTTGGGGGCACTACAGGGATCTATATAAATACTGGGGGCACCTTTACTAATAAGTACATTCTGGGATAAGGTTAGATACACAGTTCAGCAGACAGTATCACATATGATAGGATTAGATAAAGCAGCTCAGCAAACAGTATCTCACATGATGGCATTGGATACACAGCGCACCTGCCTTGCAATTTTTGGAAGTCTAATACCAGTTAATAGAGCGGACACTGTGTATGTGCAGGGTGCTCTCCGTTAACTTCAGGACCTGTCGCACAGGTGGTACCTACACCTATCTGACATTTATGGCATATTCTAGCAGTATGCCACTAATGTCCAAGATGGGAATATCCCTTTAATACATTTCCTATCAGGAGTACATTGGTTACCCATCCTTCAGGGGTTCTGCCCTGTTACTAATCAGTACATACATAAAATACCGATAGAAAACAGGCACAGGAGAAATGGCACAATTTAATATTTAAGAAAAAAACCACAAGAATCTTGTTTTTTAAAGAAACACTCAGAGAAAACTCTATTTATTAAAAAATGGTCTTGGATTTCTGTGGCTTCGGCCCTTTAAGGGAGATGGAGGCTCCTTCTTCACATTCTCCTGGGATTCTTCCATTAGAGGAGGTTCAGTGTCACACCTGAGGCTGATTTTCAGGGGCCGCAGAGGGTCATACAAAGCTCTCACATTGTATACAACAAATAGAAAATAAAGATCAGCAAAAACAAGTCTCGAACACATGAAGAAAAAGCCGGACAAAATTTACCCGATCTGGTCCTGTGCTGCTCGTCAGAGGCCCCTAAAGGAGAGAGCCAGCCCTGCAGACTGAGGCTGGGGTCAGTGCGTCACCTCAATATATACCCACCGCCCTTTATGACATCATAGGTAAATGAGCCATAGCCCCCATTTTTATGTCACAAGAAAGAGAGTCATCTGCCAGGATTCTAATCATGACATCACAAACAGTGTCTCAACATGACAGAGGCCATTTTGAATGTAATAATGTACAGACTATAGATAATGGGTTAGCACTTTTTCCTTGCAGCCCCCCCGAGCAGGGGGTATCTGCAAATGGTTTGTTCTTTAATCTAATTTTATGGTATGTACAGTATTGTTTTTCTATATTTAAAACCCAGCTTAGCCATGAATGGATGGCCCAGCCAAGGTGCCATGTATGGATGGCCCAGCCAAGGTTTATTAATCCTGGCTTAGTCCTTTGCAGGAGATTGGGTGGTAACCAGGATCTGCCCCCAGCTCAGTTTGGCGGGTGATTAGTGAGAGTTCAGCAAGGAAGAAATTTTTGCCTAATGCTCCCTCCTATTAGGCCCAAGAAACACACTAGACTAACAGATCTCTGCAAGATCCACGGAAAAATAGAAAAGGAGAGTAAAGAAGATCTTAGAATCTGCATAGCCAAGCATTGGAGTCAGCAAGGTAATCTGGGACTACAGCCATTCAGACTTTGCTACACTGAGGGACACTGTTAAGACACCATTCACACCTGGACACACCCAGGCCAGATGCGCCATCAAACCCCGTTATCCTGCAATGGATACAGGGGTTTGTCCAAGATGGGAATATCACTTTAATTCATTTCATATCAGGAGTACATTGGTTAGCCATCCTTCAGGGGTTCTGCCCTGTGACTAATCAGTACATACATAAAATACCGATAGAAAACGGGCACAGGAGAAATGGCACGATTTAATATTTAAGAAAAAAAACACATCAATCTTGTTTTTTAAAGAAACACACAGAGAAAACTTTCTTTATTAAAAAATGGTCTTGGATTTCTGTGGCTTCGGCCCTTTAAGGGAGATGGAGGCTCCTTCTTCACATTCTCCTGGGATTCTTCCATTGGAGGAGGTTCAGTTTCACACCTGAGGCTGATTTTCGGGGGCCGCAGAGGGTCACACACAGCTCTCACATTGTATACAACAAATAGAAAATAAAGATCAGCAAAAACAAGTCTAAAACACATGAAGAAAAAGCCGGACAAACTTACCCGATCTGGTCCTGTGCTGCTCGTCAGAGGCCCCTAAAGGAGAGAGCCAGCCCTGCAGACTGAGGCTGGGGTCAGTGCGTCACCTCAATATATACCCACCGCCCTTTATGACATCATATGTAAATGAGCCATAGCCCCCATTTTGATGTCACAAGAAAGAGAGTCATCTGCCAGGATTCTAATCATGACATCACAAATAGTGTCTCAACATGACAGCGGCCATTTTGAATGTAATAATGTACAGACTATAGATAATCGGTTAGCACTTTTTCCTTGCAGCCCCCTAGAGCAGGGGGTATCTGCAAATGGTTTGTTCTTTAATCTAATTTTATGGTATGTTCAGTATTGTTTTTCTATATTTAAAACCCAGCTTAACCATGTATGGATGGCCCAGCCAAGGTTTATTAATCCTGGCTTAGTCCTTTGCAGGAGATTGGGTGGTAACCAGGATCTGCCCCCAGCTTAGTTTGGCGGGTTATTAGTGAGAGTTTAGCAAGGAAGAAATTTTTGCCTAATGCTCCCTCCTCTTAGGCCCAAGAAACACACTAGACTAACAGATCTCTGCAAGATCCACGGAAAAAGAGAAAAGGAGAGTAAAGAAGATCTTAGAATTTGGATAGCCAAGCATTGGAGTCAGCAAGGTAATCTGTGACTACAGCCATTCAGACTTTGCTAATACTGAGGGACACTGTTAAGACACCCTTCACACCTGGACACACCCTGGCCAGATGCTCCATCAAACCCCTGTATCCTGCAATGGACATTATAGCCATTACAGCCAAGGTACTGTTGCCAGCCATAGAATTTGTGGAGACTTTAGCAACAAAGTGTACAAAGAGGGCCATAACTCATATCCTTGTCTAAATGCATACACTGCTAACTGGGAGAGAATTGCACTGTGTACAGTTGGAACTATGTTTTGCTATAGTTAGATGTACTACAATTCCTATTTTGCGGTACAGTAAAGAGAGATGTTTCTTTTTCTACTAATGGCCTATTTTTCTGACTCCTACATCATTTGCTGGCCATTGCACTCTACATACCCTGCCTTTAACCCATTCAGACACCTAACATCACGGGCATAAGTTCGCCAGATAATTATACTGTGTCTTGTAGAGCCCATAATATTTATCGTATTTTCCGGCGTATAAGACGACTTTCTAACACTAGAAATTATTTTCAAAAGTCGGGGGTCGTCTTATACGCCGGGTATACTCAGATCCGATGGTATATTCTAACCCCCAGGCGTCCCCATGGTGACGGGGACGTTTGCCTGGGGGTTAGAATATACAGAATCCCGCCGCTATACAGGAGTACATTTATAAACTGTAATCGGTAACTTTAATCATCGCTCATCTGTTTACTAGGATACCTTTACTAGGATACGGTAACTTTAAATTTAATCATCGCTCATCTGTTTACTAGAATACCTTACTCTCAGCTCTGTAAATAGCAGGCTGTGCGGGCGGCGCTCACTCACTGATGTCACGTGCCTGCTTCTCGCACTAGGTGGCGCAGGCGCGTGACGTCAGTCAGTGAGCGCCGCCCGCACTGCCTGCTGTTACCGGAGCTGAGAGTTAGGCATCCTAGTTAACAGATGAGCGATGATTAAAGTTAAAGTTACCGATTACAGTTTATAAATGTACTCCTGTGAGCGTCGGGGAGGGGGATCTGTGGATGGCACTGTTTAGGGGAGGGGGATCTGTGGATGGCACTGTTTAGGGGAAGGGAATCTGTGGATGGCACTGTTAAGGGGAAGGGAATCTGTGGATGGCACTGTTTAGGGTAAGGGAATCTGTGGATGACACTGTTTAGGGGAAGGGAATCTGTGGATGGCACTGTTTAGGGGGGGATCTGTGGATGGCACTGTTTAGGGGAGGGAAATCTGTGGATGGCACTGTTTAGGGGAGGGGGAGCTGTGGATGGCACTGTTTAGTTGAGGGGAATCTGTGGATGGCACTTTTTAGGGGAGGGGAATCTGTGAATGGCACTGTTTAGGGGGGGATCTGTGGATGGTGCTGTTTAGGGGAGGGGGATCTGTGGATGGCACTGTCATGGGGTGGATCTGTGGATGACACATATAGCATAAGAAGCTATATAGTGTCATCCATAGATCCCCCCTATTACAGTGTCATCCACTAATCCTTCTCCCAATAACAGTGCCATCCACAGATCCCAGTAAGTTCCATGGACTGGCGAAGATCGTCTTGAAGACAGGGAGGGCTGGGCATTCAGGGGTAGTCTTATACGGCGAGTATAGCCCAAAATCTTTATTTTAAATGGAAAAGTTGGGGGTCGTCTTATACGCCCGGTCGTCTTCTATGCCGGAAAATACGGTATAATGGCCCCTATAGTGCCACCAGTGTAAATACTGGAAGCACTACAAGAGACAGTATATTTATTGGGCACTTAGGGGGCCTTATAAACATTCGGGACACTACAAAAGCCAGTATAAATATTGAGGGGCACTACAGGGGACATTATAAATGTTTGGGGCACTACAGGGAGCATTATAAATACTGGGGGAACCATTACTAATAAGTACATTCTTCGAGAAGATTAGATACACAGTTCAGCAGACAGTATCACATATGATAGGATTAGATAAAGCAGCTCAGCAAACAGTATCTCACATGATGGCATTGGATACACAGCGCACCTGCCTTGCAATTTTTGGACGTCTAATACCAGTTAATGGAGCGGACACTGTGTATGTGCAGGGTGCTCTCCGTTAACTTCAGGAACTGTCGCACAGGTGGTACAAACACCTATCTGATATTTATGGCATATTCTAGCAGTATGCCACTAATGTCCAAGATGGGAATATCCCTTTAATGCATTTCCTATCAGGAGTACATTGGTTACCCATCCTTCAGGGGTTCTGCCCTGTGACTAATCAGTACATACATAAAATACCGATAGAAAATGGGCACAGGATAAATGGCACAATTTAATATTTAAGAAAAAAAACACAAGAATCTTGTTTTTTAAAGAAACACACAGAGAAAACTTTCTTTATTAAAAAATGGTCTTGGATTTCTGTGGCTTCGGCCTTTTAAAGGAGATGGAGCCTCCTTTTTTCACATTCTCCTGGGATTCTTCCATTGGAGGATGTTCCGTGTCACACCTGAGGCTGATTTTCGGGGGCCGCAGAGGGTCATACAAAGCTTTCACATTGTATACAACAAATAGAAAATAAAGATCAGCAAAAACAAGTCTCAAACACATGAAGAAAAAGCCGGACAAACTTACCCGATCTGGTCCTGTGCTGCTTGTCAGAGGCCCCTAAAGGAGAGAGCCAGCCCTGCAGACTGAGGCTGGGGTCAGTGCGTCACCTCAATATATACCCACCGCCCTTTATGACATCATATGTAAATGAGCCATAGCCCCCATTTTGATGTCACAAGAAAGAGAGTCATCTGCCAGGATTCTAACCATGACATCACAAACAGTGTCTCAACATAACAGCGGCCATTTTGAATGTAATAATGTACAGACTATAGATAATGGGTTAGCACTTTTTACTTGCAGCCCCCCAGAGCAGGGGGTATCTGCAAATGGTTTGTTCTTTAATCTAATTTTATGGTATGTACAGTATTGTTTTTCTATATTTAAAACCCAGCTTAGCCATGTATGGATGGCCCAGCCAAGGTTTATTAATCCTGGCTTAGTCCTTTGCAGGAGATTGGGTGGTAACCAGGATCTGCCCCCAGCTCAGTTTGGCAGGTGATTAGTGAGAGTTCAGCAAGGAAGAAATTTTTGCCTAATGCTCCCTCCTCTTAGGCCCAAGAAACACACTAGACTAACAGATCTCTTCAAGATCCACGGAAAAAGAGAAAAGGAGAGTAAAGAAGATCTTAGAATCTGCATAGCCAAGCATTGGAGTCAGCAAGGTAATCTGTGACTACAGCCATTCAGACTTTGCTACACTGAGGGACACTGTTAAGACACCCTTCACACCTGGACACACCCTGGCCAGATGCTCCATCAAACCCCTGTATCCTACAATGGACATTATAGCCACTACAGCCAAGGTACTGTTGCCAGCCATAGATTTTGTTGAGACTTTAGCAACAAAGTGTACAAAGAGGACCATAACTCATATCCTTGTCTAAATGCATACACTGCTAACTGGGAGAGAATTGCACTGTGTACAGTTGGAACTATGTTTTGCTACAGTTAGATGTACTACAATTCCTATTTTGCTGTACAGTAAAGAGAGATGTTTTTTTTTTTACCAATGGCCTATTTTTCTGACTCCTACATCATTTGCTGGCCATTGCACTCTACATACCGTGCCTTTAACCCATTCAGACACCTAACATCACGGGCATAAGTTCGCCAGATAATTATACCGTGTCTTGTAGAGCCCATAATATTTATAATGGCCCCTATAGTGCCACCAGTGTAAATACTGGAAGCACTACAAGTGACAGTATATTTATTGGGGCACTTAGGGGGCCTTATAAACATTCGGGACACTACAAAAGTCAGTATAAATATTGGGGGGCACTACAGGGGACATTATAAATGTTGGGGGCACTACAGGTAGCATTATAAATACTGGGGGCACCATTACTAATAAGTACATTCTGGGAGAAGATTAGATACACAGTTCAGCAGACAGTATCACATATGATAGGATTAGATAAAGCAGCTCAGCAAACAGTATCTCAAATGATGGCATTGGATACACAGCGCACCTGCCTTTCAATTTTTGGAAGTCTAATACCCTTTCTTTATTAAAAAATGGTCTTGGATTTCTGTGGCTTCGGCCTTTTAAGGGAGATGGAGGCTCCTTCTTCACATTCTCCTGGGATTCTTCCATTGAAGGAGGTTCCGTGTCACACCTGAGGCTGATTTTCGAGGGCCGCAGAGGGTCATACAAAGCTCTCACATTGTATATAACAAATAGAAAATAAAGATCAGAAAAAACAAGTCTCAAACACATGAAGAAAAAGCCGGACAAACTTACCCGATCTGGTCCTGTGCTGCTCGTCAAAGGCCCCTATGAATCCTGGCTTAGTCCTTTGCAGGAGATTGGGTGGTAACCAGGATCTGCCCCCAGCTCAGTTTGGCGTGTGATTAGTGAGAGTTCAGCAAGGAAAACATTTTTGCCTAATGCTCCCTCCTCTTAGGCCCAAGAAACACACTAGACTAACAGATCTCTGCAAGATCCACGGAAAAAGAGAAAAGGAGAGTAAAGAAGATCTTAGAATCTGCATAGCCAAGCATTGGAGTCTGCAAGGTAATCTGTGACTACAGCCATTCAGACTTTGCTACACTGAGGGACACTGTTAAGACACCCTTCACACCTGGACACACCCTGGCCAGATGCTCCATCAAACCCCTGTATCCTGCAATGGACATTATAGCCATTACAGCCAAGGTACTGTCGCCAGCCATAGATTTTGTTGAGACTTTAGCAACAAAGTGTACAAAGAGGGCCATAACTCATATCCTTGTCTAAATGCATACACTGCTAACTGGGAGAGAATTGCACTGTGTACAGTTGGAACTATGTTTTGCTATTGTTAGATGTACCACAATTCCTATTTTGCTGTACAGTAAAGAGAGATGTTTATTTTTCTACCAATGGCCTATTTTTCTGACTCCTACATCATTTGCTGGCCATTGCACTCTAAATACCCTGCCTTTAACCTATTCAGACACCTAACATCACGGGCATAAGTTTGCCAGATAATTATACCGTGTCTTGTAGAGCCCATAATATTTATAATGGCCCCTATAGTGCCACCAGTGTAAATACTGGAAGCACTACAAGAGACAGTATATTTATTGGGGCACTTAGGGGGCCTTATAAACATTCGGGACACTACAAAAGCCAGTATAAATATTGGGGGGCACTACAAGGGACATTATTAATGTTGGGGGCACTACAGGGAACATTATAAATACTGGGGGCACCATTACTAATAAGTACATTCTGAGAGAAGATTAGATACACAGTTCAGCAGACAGTATCACATATGATAGGATTAGATAAAGCAGCTCAGCAAACAGTATCTCACATGATGGCATTGGATACACAGCGCACCTGCCTTGCAATTTTTGGAAGTCTAATACCAGTTAATGGAGTGGACACTGTGTATTTGCAGGGTGCTCTCCGTTAACTTCAGGACCTGTCGCACAGGTGGTACCTACACCTATCTGACATTTATGGCATATTCTAGCAGTATGCCACTAATGTCCAAGATGGGAATATCCCTTTAATGCATTTCCTATCAGGAGTACATTGGTTACCCATCCTTCAGGGGTTCTGCCCTGTGACTAATCAGTACATACATAAAATACCGATAGAAAACGGGCACAGGAGAAATGGCACAGTTACTTATTTAAGAAAAAAAACACAAGAATCTTGTTTTTTAAAGAAACACACAGAGAAAACTTTCTTTATAAAAAAATGGTCTTGGATTTCTGTGGCTTCGGCCCTTTAAGGGAGATGGAGGCTCCTTCTTCACATTCTCCTGGGATTCTTCCATTGGAGGAGGTTCAGTGTCACACCTGAGGCTGATTTTCGGGGGCCGCAGAGGGTCATACAAAGCTCTCACATTGTATACAACAAATAGAAAATAAAGATCAGCAAAAACAAGTCTCAAACACATGAAGAAAAAGCCGGACAAACTTACCCGATCTGGTCCTATGCTGCTCGTCAGAGGCCCCTTAAGGAGAGAGCCAGCCCTGCAGACTGAGGCTGGGGTCAGTGCGTCACCTCAATATATACCCACCGCCCTTTATGACATCATATGTAAATGAGCCATAGCCCCCATTTTGATGTCACAAAAAAGAGAGTCATCTGCCAGGATTCTAATCATGACATCACAAACAGTGTCTCAACATGACAGCGGCCATTTTGAATGTAATAATGTACAGACTATAGATAATGGGTTAGCACTTTTTCCTTGCAGCCCCCCAGAGCAGGGGGTATCTGCAAATGGTTTGTTCTTTAATCTAATTTTATGGTATGTACAGTATTGTTTTTCTATATTTAAAACCCAGCTTAGCCTTGTATGGATGGCCCAGCCAAGGTTTATTAATCCTGGCTTAGTCCTTTGCAGGAGATTGGGTGGTAACCAGGATCTGCCCCCAGCGCAGTTTGGCGGGTGATTAGTGAGAGTTCAGCAAGGAAGAAATTTTTGCCTAATGCTCCCTCCTCTTAGGCCCAAGAAACACACTAGACTAACAGATCTCTGCAAGATTAACGGAAAAATAGAAAAGGAGAGTAAAGAAGATCTTAGAATCTGCATAGCCAAGCATTGGAGTCGGCAAGGTAATCTGTGACTACAGCCATTCAGACTTTGCTACACTGAGGGACACTGTTAAGACACCCTTCACACCTGGACACACCCTGGCCAGATGCTCCATCAAACCCCTGTATCCTGCAATGGACATTATAGCCATTACAGCCAAGGTACTGTTGCCAGCCATAGATTTTGTTGAGACTTTAGCAACAAAGTGTACAAAGAGGGCCATAACTCATATCCTTGTCTAAATGCATACACTGCTAACTGGGAGAGAATTGCACTGTGTACAGTTGGAACTATATTTTGCTATAGTTAGATGTACTACAATTCCTATTTTGCTGTACAGTAAAGAGAGATGTTTATTTTTCTACTAATGGCCTATTTTTCTGACTCCTACATCATTTGCTGGCCATTGCACTCTACATACCCTGCCTTTAACCCATTCAGACACCTAACATCACGGGCATAAGTTCGCCAGATAATTATACTGTGTCTTGTAGAGCCCATAATATTTATCGTATTTTCCGGCGTATAAGACGACTTTCTAACACTAGAAATTATTTTCAAAAGTCGGGGGTCGTCTTATACGCCGGGTATACTCAGATCCGATGGTATATTCTAACCCCCAGGCGTCCCCATGGTGACGGGGACGTTTGCCTGGGGGTTAGAATATACAGGATCCCGCCGCTTTACAGGAGTACATTTATAAACTGTAATCGGTAACTTTAATCATCGCTCATCTGTTTACTAGGATACCTTTACTAGGATACGGTAACTTTAAATTTAATCATCGCTCATCTGTTTACTAGGATACCTTACTCTCAGCTCTGTAAATAGCAGGCTGTGCGGGCGGCGCTCACTCACTGATGTCACGTGCCTGCTTCTCGCACTAGGCGGCGCAGGCGCGTGACGTCAGTCAGTGAGCGCCGCCCGCACTGCCTGCTGTTACCGGAGCTGAGAGTTAGGCATCCTAGTTAACAGATGAGCGATGATTAAAGTTAAAGTTACCGATTACAGTTTATAAATGTACTCCTGTGAGCGTCGGGGAGGGGGATCTGTGGATGGCACTGTTTAGGGGAGGGGGATCTGTGGATGGCACTGTTTAGGGGAGGGGGATCTGTGGATGGCACTGTTTAGGGGAAGGGAATCTGTGGATGGCACTGTTTAGGGGAAGGGAATCTGTGGATGGCACTGTTTAGGGTAAGGGAATCTGTGGATGACACTGTTTAGGGGAAGGGAATCTGTGGATGGCACTGTTTAGTGGGGGATCTGTTGATGGCACTGTTTAGGGGAGGGAAATCTGTGGATGGCACTGTTCAGGGGAGGGGGAGCTGTGGATGGCACTGTTTAGTTGAGGGGAATCTGTGGATGGCACTGTTTAGGGGAGGGGAATCTGTGGATGGCACTGTTTAGGGGGGGATCTGTGGATGGTGCTGTTTAGGGGAGGGGGATCTGTGGATGGCACTGTCATGGGGTGGATCTGTGGATGACACATATAGCATAAGAAGCTATATAGTGTCATCCATAGATCCCCCCTATAACAGTGTCATCCACTAATCCTTCTCCCAATAACAGTGCCATCCACAGATCCCAGTCAGTTCCCTGGACTGGCGAAGATCGTCTTGAAGACAGGGAGGGCTGGGCATTCAGGGGTAGTCTTATACGGCGAGTATAGCCCAAAATCTTTATTTTAAATGGAAAAGTTGGGGGTCGTCTTATACGCCCAGTCGTCTTCTACGCCGGAAAATACGGTATAATGGCCCCTATAGTGCCACCAGTGTAAATACTGGAAGCACTACAAGAGACAGTATATTTATTGGGCACTTAGGGGGCCTTATAAACATTCGGGACACTACAAAAGCCAGTATAAATATTGAGGGGCACTACAGGGGACATTATAAATGTTTGGGGCACTACAGGGAGCATTATAAATACTGGGGGCACCATTACTAATAAGTACATTCTTCGAGAAGATTAGATACACAGTTCAGCAGACAGTATCACATATGATAGGATTAGATAAAGCAGCTCAGCAAACAGTATCTCACATGATGGCATTGGATACACAGCGCACCTGCCTTGCAATTTTTGGACGTCTAATACCAGTTAATGGAGCGGACACTGTGTATGTGCAGGGTGCTCTCCGTTAACTTCAGGAACTGTCGCACAGGTGGTACAAACACCTATCTGATATTTATGGCATATTCTAGCAGTATGCCACTAATGTCCAAGATGGGAATATCCCTTTAATGCATTTCCTATCAGGAGTACATTGGTTACCCATCCTTCAGGGGTTCTGCCCTGTGACTAATCAGTACATACATAAAATACCGATAGAAAATGGGCACAGGATAAATGGCACAATTTAATATTTAAGAAAAAAAACACAAGAATCTTGTTTTTTAAAGAAACACACAGAGAAAACTTTCTTTATTAAAAAATGGTCTTGGATTTCTGTGGCTTCGGCCTTTTAAAGGAGATGGATCCTCCTTTTTTCACATTCTCCTGGGATTCTTCCATTGGAGGAGGTTCCGTGTCACACCTGAGGCTGATTTTCGGGGGCCGCAGAGGGTCATACAAAGCTCTCACATTGTATACAACAAATAGAAAATAAAGATCAGCAAAAACAAGTCTCAAACACATGAAGAAAAATCCGGACAAACTTACCCAATCTGGTCCTGTGCTGCTCGTCAGAGGCCCCTAAAGGAGAGAGCCAGCCCTGCAGACTGAGGCTGGGGTCAGTGCGTCACCTCAATATATACCCACCGCTCTTTATGACATCATATGTAAATGAGCCATAGCCCCCATTTTGATGTCACAAGAAAGAGAGTCATCTGCCAGGATTCTAATCATGACATCACAAACAGTGTCTCAACATGACAGCGGCCATTTTGAATGTAATAATGTACAGACTATAGATAATGGGTTAGCACTTTTTCCTTGTAGCCCCCCAGAGCAGGGGGTATCTGCAAATGGTTTGTTCTTTAATCTAATTTTATGGTATGTACAGCATTGTTTTTCTATATTTAAAACCCAGCTTAGCCATGGATGGATGGCACAACCAAGGTTTATTAATCCTGACTTAGTCCTTTGCAGGAGATTGGGTGGTAACCAGGATCTGCCCCCAGCTCAGTTTGGCGGGTGATTAGTGAGAGTTTAGCAAGGAAGAAATTTTTGCCTAATGCTCCCTCCTCTTAGGCCCAAGAGACACACTAGACTAACAGATCTCTGCAAGATCCACGGAAAAAGAGAAAAGGAGAGTAAAGAAGATCTTAGAATCTGCATAGCCAAGCATTGGAGTCAGCAAGGTAATCTGTGACTACAGCCATTCAGACTTTGCTACACTGAGGGACACTGTTAAGACACCCTTCACACCTGGACACACCCTGGCCAGTTGCTCCATCAAACCCCTGTATCCTGCAAGGGACATTATAGCCATTACAGCCAAGGTACTGTTGCCAGCCATAGATTTTGTTGAGACTTTAGCAACAAAGTGTACAAAGAGGGCCATAACTCATATCCTTGTCTAAATGCATACACTGCTAACTGGGAGAGAATTGCACTGTGTACAGTTGGAACTATGTTTGGCTATAGTTAGATGTACTACAATTCCTATTTTGCTGTACAGTAAAGAGAGATGTTTATTTTTCTACCAATGGCCTTTTTTTCTGACTCCTACATCATTTGCTGGCTATTGCACTTTACATACCCTGCCTTTAACCCATTCAGACACCTAACATCACGGGCATAAGTTCGCCAGATAATTATACCGTGTCTTGTAGAGCCCATAATATTTATATAGGGGCCCCTATAGTGCCACCAGTGTAAATACTGGAAGCACTACAAGAGACAGTATATTTATTGGGGCACTTAGGGGGCCTTATAAACATTCGGGACACTACAAAAGCCAGTATAAATATTGGGGGGCACTACAGGGGACATTATAAATGTTGGGGGCACTACAGGGAGCATTATAAATACTGGGGGCACCATTACTAATAAGTACATTCTGGGAGAAGATTAGATACACAGTTCAGCAGACAGTATCACATATGATAGGATTAGATAAAGCAGCTCAGCAAACAGTATCTCACATGATGGCATTGGATACACAGCGCACCTGCCTTGCAATTTTTGGAAGTCTAATACCAGTTAATGGAGCGGACACTGTGTATGTGAAGGGTGCTCTCCGTTAACTTCAGGACCTGTCGCACAGGTGGTACCTACACCTATCTGACATTTATGGCATATTCTAGCAGTATGCCACTAATGTCCAAGATGGGAATATCCCTTTAATGCATTTCCTATCAGGAGTACATTGGTTACCCATCCTTCAGGGGTTCTGCCCTGTGACTAATCAGTACATACATAAAATACCGATGGAAAACGGGCACAGGAGAAATGGCACAGTTTAATATTTAAGAAAAAAAACACAAGAATCTTGTTTTTTAAAGAAACACACAGAGAAAACTTTCTTTATAAAAAAATGGTCTTGGATTTCTGTGGCTTCGGCCCTTTAAGGGAGATGGAGGCTCCTTCTTCACATTCTCCTGGGATTCTTCCATTGGAGGAGGTTCAGTGTCACACCTGAGGCTGATTTTCGGGGGCCGCAGAGGGTCATACAAAGCTCTCACATTGTATACAACAAATAGAAAATAAAGATCAGCAAAAACAAGTCTCAAACACATGAAGAAAAAGCCGGACAAACTTACCCGATCTGGTCCTATGCTGCTCGTCAGAGGCCCCTAAAGGAGAGAGCCAGCCCTGCAGACTGAGGCTGAGGTCAGTGCGTCACCTCAATATATACCCACCGCCCTTTATGACATCATATGTAAATGAGCCATAGCCCCCATTTTGATGTCACAAAAAAGAGAGTCATCTGCCAGGATTCTAATCATGACATCACAAACAGTGTCTCAACATGACAGCGGCCATTTTGAATGTAATAATGTACAGACTATAGATAATGGGTTAGCACTTTTTCCTTGCAGCCCCCCAGAGCAGGGGGTATCTGCAAATGGTTTGTTCTTTAATCTAATTTTATGGTATGTACAGTATTGTTTTTCTATATTTAAAACCCAGCTTAGCCTTGTATGGATGGCCCAGCCAAGGTTTATTAATCCTGGCTTAGTCCTTTGCAGGAGATTGGGTGGTAACCAGGATCTGCCCCCAGCTCAGTTTGGCGGGTGATTAGTGAGAGTTCAGCAAGGAAGAAATTTTTGCCTAATGCTCCCTCCTCTTAGGCCCAAGAAACACACTAGACTAACAGATCTCTGCAAGATTAACGGAATAATAGAAAAGGAGAGTAAAGAAGATCTTAGAATCTGCATAGCCAAGCATTGGAGTCGGCAAGGTAATCTGTGACTACAGCCATTCAGACTTTGCTACACTGAGGGACACTGTTAAGACACCCTTCACACCTGGACACACCCTGGCCAGATGCTCCATCAAACCCCTGTATCCTGCAATGGACATTATAGCCATTACAGCCAAGGTACTGTTGCCAGCCATAGGTTTTGTTGAGACTTTAGCAACAAAGTGTACAAAGAGGGCCATAACTCATATCCTTGTCTAAATGCATACACTGCTAACTGGGAGAGAATTGCACTGTGTACAGTTGGAACTATGTTTTGCTATAGTTAGATGTACTACAATTCCTATTTTGCTGTACAGTAAAGAGAGATGTTTATTTTTCTACTAATGGCCTATTTTTCTGACTCCTACATCATTTGCTGGCCATTGCACTCTACATACCCTGCCTTTAACCCATTCAGACAACTAACATCACGGGCATAAGTTCGCCAGATAATTATACTGTGTCTTGTAGAGCCCATAATATTTATCGTATTTTCCGGCGTATAAGACGACTTTCTAACACTAGAAATTATTTTCAAAAGTCGGGGGTCGTCTTATACGCCGGGTATACTCAGATCCGATGGTATATTCTAACCCCCAGGCGTCCCCATGGTGACGGGGACGTTTGCCTGGGGGTTAGAATATACAGAATCCCGCCGCTATACAGGAGTACATTTATAAACTGTAATCGGTAACTTTAATCATCGCTCATCTGTTTACTAGGATGCCTTTACTAGGATACGGTAACTTTAAATTTAATCATCGCTCATCTGTTTACTAGAATACCTTACTCTCAGCTCTGTAAATAGCAGGCTGTGCGGGCGGCGCTCACTCACTGATGTCACGTGCCTGCTTCTCGCACTAGGTGGCGCAGGCGCTTGACGTCAGTCAGTGAGCGCCGCCCGCACTGCCTGCTGTTACCGGAGCTGAGAGTTAGGCATCCTAGTTAACAGATGAGCGATGATTAAAGTTAAAGTTACCGATTACAGTTTATAAATGTACTCCTGTGAGCGTCGGGGAGGGGGATCTGTGGATGGCACTGTTTAGGGGAGGGGGATCTGTGGATGGCACTGTTTAGGGGAAGGGAATCTGTGGATGGCACTGTTTAGGGGAGGGGAATCTGTGGATGGTGCTGTTTAGGGGAGGGGGATCTGTGGATGGCACTGTCATGGGGTGGATCTGTGGATGACACATATAGCATAAGAAGCTATATAGTGTCATCCATAGATCCCCCCTATAACAGTGTCATCCACTAATCCTTCTCCCAATAACAGTGCCATCCACAGATCCCAGTAAGTTCCATGGACTGGCGAAGATCGTCTTGAAGACAGGGAGGGCTGGGCATTCAGGGGTAGTCTTATACGGCGAGTATAGCCCAAAATCTTTATTTTAAATGGAAAAGTTGGGGGTCGTCTTATACGCCCGGTCGTCTTCTATGCCGGAAAATACGGTATAATGGCCCCTATAGTGCCACCAGTGTAAATACTGGAAGCACTACAAGAGACAGTATATTTATTGGGCACTTAGGGGGCCTTATAAACATTCGGGACACTACAAAAGCCAGTATAAATATTGAGGGGCACTACAGGGGACATTATAAATGTTTGGGGCACTACAGGGAGCATTATAAATACTGGGGGCACCATTACTAATAAGTACATTCTTCGAGAAGATTAGATACACAGTTCAGCAGACAGTATCACATATGATAGGATTAGATAAAGCAGCTCAGCAAACAGTATCTCACATGATGGCATTGGATACACAGCGCACCTGCCTTGCAATTTTTGGACGTCTAATACCAGTTAATGGAGCGGACACTGTGTATGTGCAGGGTGCTCTCCGTTAACTTCAGGAACTGTCGCACAGGTGGTACAAACACCTATCTGATATTTATGGCATATTCTAGCAGTATGCCACTAATGTCCAAGATGGGAATATCCCTTTAATGCATTTCCTATCAGGAGTACATTGGTTACCCATCCTTCAGGGGTTCTGCCCTGTGACTAATCAGTACATACATAAAATACCGATAGAAAATGGGCACAGGATAAATGGCACAATTTAATATTTAAGAAAAAAAACACAAGAATCTTGTTTTTTAAAGAAACACACAGAGAAAACTTTCTTTATTAAAAAATGGTCTTGGATTTCTGTGGCTTCGGCCTTTTAAAGGAGATGGAGCCTCCTTTTTTCACATTCTCCTGGGATTCTTCCATTGGAGGAGGTTCCGTGTCACACCTGAGGCTGATTTTCGGGGGCCGCAGAGGGTCATACAAAGCTCTCACATTGTATACAACAAATAGAAAATAAAGATCAGCAAAAACAAGTCTCAAACACATGAAGAAAAATCCGGACAAACTTACCCAATCTGGTCCTGTGCTGCTCGTCAGAGGCCCCTAAAGGAGAGAGCCAGCCCTGCAGACTGAGGCTGGGGTCAGTGCGTCACCTCAATATATACCCACCGCTCTTTATGACATCATATGTAAATGAGCCATAGCCCCCATTTTGATGTCACAAGAAAGAGAGTCATCTGCCAGGATTCTAATCATGACATCACAAACAGTGTCTCAACATGACAGCGGCCATTTTGAATGTAATAATGTACAGACTATAGATAATGGGTTAGCACTTTTTCCTTGTAGCCCCCCAGAGCAGGGGGTATCTGCAAATGGTTTGTTATTTAATCTAATTTTATGGTATGTACAGCATTGTTTTTCTATATTTAAAACCCAGCTTAGCCATGGATGGATGGCACAACCAAGGTTTATTAATCCTGACTTAGTCCTTTGCAGGAGATTGGGTGGTAACCAGGATCTGCCCCCAGCTCAGTTTGGCGGGTGATTAGTGAGAGTTTAGCAAGGAAGAAATTTTTGCCTAATGCTCCCTCCTCTTAGGCCCAAGAGACACACTAGACTAACAGATCTCTGCAAGATCCACGGAAAAAGAGAAAAGGAGAGTAAAGAAGATCTTAGAATCTGCATAGCCAAGCATTGGAGTCAGCAAGGTAATCTGTGACTACAGCCATTCAGACTTTGCTACACTGAGGGACACTGTTAAGACACCCTTCACACCTGGACACACCCTGGCCAGTTGCTCCATCAAACCCCTGTATCCTGCAAGGGACATTATAGCCATTACAGCCAAGGTACTGTTGCCAGCCATAGATTTTGTTGAGACTTTAGCAACAAAGTGTACAAAGAGGGCCATAACTCATATCCTTGTCTAAATGCATACACTGTTAACTGGGAGAGAATTGCACTGTGTACAGTTGGAACTATGTTTTGCTATAGTTAGATGTACTACAATTCCTATTTTGCTGTACAGTAAAGAGAGATGTTTATTTTTCTACCAATGGCCTTTTTTTCTGACTCCTACATCATTTGCTGGCTATTGCACTTTACATACCCTGCCTTTAACCCATTCAGACACCTAACATCACGGGCATAAGTTCGCCAGATAATTATACCGTGTCTTGTAGAGCCCATAATATTTATATAGGGGCCCCTATAGTGCCACCAGTGTAAATACTGGAAGCACTACAAGAGACAGTATATTTATTGGGGCACTTAGGGGGCCTTATAAACATTCGGGACACTACAAAAGCCAGTATAAATATTGGTGGGCACTACAGGGGACATTATAAATGTTGGGGGCACTACAGGGAGCATTATAAATACTGGGGGCACCATTACTAATAAGTACATTCTGGGAGAAGATTAGATACACAGTTCAGCAGACAGTATCACATATGATAGGATTAGATAAAGCAGCTCAGCAAACAGTATCTCACATGATGGCATTGGATACACAGCGCACCTGCCTTGCAATTTTTGGAAGTCTAATACCAGTTAATGGAGCGGACACTGTGTATGTGAAGGGTGCTCTCCGTTAACTTCAGGACCTGTCGCACAGGTGGTACCTACACCTATCTGACATTTATGGCATATTCTAGCAGTATGCCACTAATGTCCAAGATGGGAATATCCCTTTAATGCATTTCCTATCAGGAGTACATTGGTTACCCATCCTTCAGGGGTTCTGCCCTGTGACTAATCAGTACATACATAAAATACCGATGGAAAACGGGCACAGGAGAAATGGCACAGTTTAATATTTAAGAAAAAAAACACAAGAATCTTGTTTTTTAAAGAAACACACAGAGAAAACTTTCTTTATAAAAAAATGGTCTTGGATTTCTGTGGCTTCGGCCCTTTAAGGGAGATGGAGGCTCCTTCTTCACATTCTCCTGGGATTCTTCCATTGGAGGAGGTTCAGTGTCACACCTGAGGCTGATTTTCGGGGGCCGCAGAGGGTCATACAAAGCTCTCACATTGTATACAACAAATAGAAAATAAAGATCAGCAAAAACAAGTCTCAAACACATGAAGAAAAAGCCGGACAAACTTACCCGATCTGGTCCTATGCTGCTCGTCAGAGGCCCCTAAAGGAGAGAGCCAGCCCTGCAGACTGAGGCTGAGGTCAGTGCGTCACCTCAATATATACCCACCGCCCTTTATGACATCATATGTAAATGAGCCATAGCCCCCATTTTGATGTCACAAAAAAGAGAGTCATCTGCCAGGATTCTAATCATGACATCACAAACAGTGTCTCAACATGACAGCGGCCATTTTGAATGTAATAATGTACAGACTATAGATAATGGGTTAGCACTTTTTCCTTGCAGCCCCCCAGAGCAGGGGGTATCTGCAAATGGTTTGTTCTTTAATCTAATTTTATGGTATGTACAGTATTGTTTTTCTATATTTAAAACCCAGCTTAGCCTTGTATGGATGGCCCAGCCAAGGTTTATTAATCCTGGCTTAGTCCTTTGCAGGAGATTGGGTGGTAACCAGGATCTGCCCCCAGCTCAGTTTGGCGGGTGATTAGTGAGAGTTCAGCAAGGAAGAAATTTTTGCCTAATGCTCCCTCCTCTTAGGCCCAAGAAACACACTAGACTAACAGATCTCTGCAAGATTAACGGAATAATAGAAAAGGAGAGTAAAGAAGATCTTAGAATCTGCATAGCCAAGCATTGGAGTCGGCAAGGTAATCTGTGACTACAGCCATTCAGACTTTGCTACACTGAGGGACACTGTTAAGACACCCTTCACACCTGGACACACCCTGGCCAGATGCTCCATCAAACCCCTGTATCCTGCAATGGACATTATAGCCATTACAGCCAAGGTACTGTTGCCAGCCATAGGTTTTGTTGAGACTTTAGCAACAAAGTGTACAAAGAGGGCCATAACTCATATCCTTGTCTAAATGCATACACTGCTAACTGGGAGAGAATTGCACTGTGTACAGTTGGAACTATGTTTTGCTATAGTTAGATGTACTACAATTCCTATTTTGCTGTACAGTAAAGAGAGATGTTTATTTTTCTACTAATGGCCTATTTTTCTGACTCCTACATCATTTGCTGGCCATTGCACTCTACATACCCTGCCTTTAACCCATTCAGACAACTAACATCACGGGCATAAGTTCGCCAGATAATTATACTGTGTCTTGTAGAGCCCATAATATTTATCGTATTTTCCGGCGTATAAGACGACTTTCTAACACTAGAAATTATTTTCAAAAGTCGGGGGTCGTCTTATACGCCGGGTATACTCAGATCCGATGGTATATTCTAACCCCCAGGCGTCCCCATGGTGACGGGGACGTTTGCCTGGGGGTTAGAATATACAGAATCCCGCCGCTATACAGGAGTACATTTATAAACTGTAATCGGTAACTTTAATCATCGCTCATCTGTTTACTAGGATACCTTTACTAGGATACGGTAACTTTAAATTTAATCATCGCTCATCTGTTTACTAGAATACCTTACTCTCAGCTCTGTAAATAGCAGGCTGTGCGGGCGGCGCTCACTCACTGATGTCACGTGCCTGCTTCTCGCACTAGGTGGCGCAGGCGCTTGACGTCAGTCAGTGAGCGCCGCCCGCACTGCCTGCTGTTACCGGAGCTGAGAGTTAGGCATCCTAGTTAACAGATGAGCGATGATTAAAGTTAAAGTTACCGATTACAGTTTATAAATGTACTCCTGTGAGCGTCGGGGAGGGGGATCTGTGGATGGCACCGTTTAGGGGAGGGGGATCTGTGGATGGCACTGTTTAGGGGAAGGGAATCTGTGGATGGCACTGTTTAGGGGAGGGGAATCTGTGGATGGTGCTGTTTAGGGGAGGGGGATCTGTGGATGGCACTGTCATGGGGTGGATCTGTGGATGACACATATAGCATAAGAAGCTATATAGTGTCATCCATAGGTCCCCCCTATAACAGTGTCATCCACTAATCCTTCTCCCAATAACAGTGCCATCCACAGATCCCAGTAAGTTCCATGGACTGGCGAAGATCGTCTTGAAGACAGGGAGGGCTGGGCATTCAGGGGTAGTCTTATACGGCGAGTATAGCCCAAAATCTTTATTTTAAATGGAAAAGTTGGGGGTCGTCTTATACGCCCGGTCGTCTTCTATGCCGGAAAATACGGTATAATGGCCCCTATAGTGCCACCAGTGTAAATACTGGAAGCACTACAAGAGACAGTATATTTATTGGGCACTTAGGGGGCCTTATAAACATTCGGGACACTACAAAAGCCAGTATAAATATTGAGGGGCACTACAGGGGACATTATAAATGTTTGGGGCACTACAGGGAGCATTATAAATACTGGGGGCACCATTACTAATAAGTACATTCTTCGAGAAGATTAGATACACAGTTCAGCAGACAGTATCACATATGATAGGATTAGATAAAGCAGCTCAGCAAACAGTATCTCACATGATGGCATTGGATACACAGCGCACCTGCCTTGCAATTTTTGGACGTCTAATACCAGTTAATGGAGCGGACACTGTGTATGTGCAGGGTGCTCTCCGTTAACTTCAGGAACTGTCGCACAGGTGGTACAAACACCTATCTGATATTTATGGCATATTCTAGCAGTATGCCACTAATGTCCAAGATGGGAATATCCCTTTAATGCATTTCCTATCAGGAGTACATTGGTTACCCATCCTTCAGGGGTTCTGCCCTGTGACTAATCAGTACATACATAAAATACCGATAGAAAATGGGCACAGGATAAATGGCACAATTTAATATTTAAGAAAAAAAACACAAGAATCTTGTTTTTTAAAGAAACACACAGAGAAAACTTTCTTTATTAAAAAATGGTCTTGGATTTCTGTGGCTTCGGCCTTTTAAAGGAGATAGAGCCTCCTTTTTTCACATTCTCCTGGGATTCTTCCATTGGAGGAGGTTCCGTGTCACACCTGAGGCTGATTTTCGGGGGCCGCAGAGGGTCATACAAAGCTTTCACATTGTATACAACAAATAGAAAATAAAGATCAGCAAAAACAAGTCTCAAACACATGAAGAAAAAGCCGGACAAACTTACCCGATCTGGTCCTGTGCTGCTCGTCAGAGGCCCTAAAGGAGAGAGCCAGCCCTGCAGACTGAGGCTGGGGTCAGTGCGTCACCTCAATATATACCCACCGCCCTTTATGACATCATATGTAAATGAGCCATAGCCCCCATTTTGATGTCACAAAAAAGAGAGTCATCTGCCAGGATTCTAATCATGACATCACAAACAGTGTCTCAACATGACAGCGGCCATTTTGAATGTAATAATGTACAGACTATAGATAATGGGTTAGCACTTTTTCCTTGCAGCCCCCCAGAGCAGGGGGTATCTGCAAATGGTTTGTTCTTTAATCTAATTTTATTGTGTGTACAGTATTGTTTTTCTATATTTAAAACCCAGCTTAGCCTTGTATGGATGGCCCAGCCAAGGTTTATTAATCCTGGCTTAGTCCTTTGCAGGAGATTGGGTGGTAACCAGGATCTGCCCCCAGCTCAGTTTGGCGGGTGATTAGTGAGAGTTCAGCAAGGAAGAAATTTTTGCCTAATGCTCCCTCCTCTTAGGCCCAAGAAACACACTAGACTAACAGATCTCTGCAAGATTAACGGAATAATAGAAAAGGAGAGTAAAGAAGATCTTAGAATCTGCATAGCCAAGCATTGGAGTCGGCAAGGTAATCTGTGACTACAGCCATTCAGACTTTGCTACACTGAGGGACACTGTTAAGACACCCTTCACACCTGGACACACCCTGGCCAGATGCTCCATCAAACCCCTGTATCCTGCAATGGACATTATAGCCATTACAGCCAAGGTACTGTTGCCAGCCATAGGTTTTGTTGAGACTTTAGCAACAAAGTGTACAAAGAGGGCCATAACTCATATCCTTGTCTAAATGCATACACTGCTAACTGGGAGAGAATTGCACTGTGTACAGTTGGAACTATGTTTTGCTATAGTTAGATGTACTACAATTCCTATTTTGCTGTACAGTAAAGAGAGATGTTTATTTTTCTACTAATGGCCTATTTTTCTGACTCCTACATCATTTGCTGGCCATTGCACTCTTCATACCCTGCCTTTAACCCATTCAGACAACTAACATCACGGGCATAAGTTCGCCAGATAATTATACTGTGTCTTGTAGAGCCCATAATATTTATTGTATTTTCCGGCGTATAAGACGACTTTCTAACACTAGAAATTATTTTCAAAAGTCGGGGGTCGTCTTATACGCCGGGTATACTCAGATCCGATGGTATATTCTAACCCCCAGGCGTCCCCATGGTGACGGGGACGTTTGCCTGGGGGTTAGAATATACAGAATCCCGCCGCTATACAGGAGTACATTTATAAACTGTAATCGGTAACTTTAATCATCGCTCATCTGTTTACTAGGATGCCTTTACTAGGATACGGTAACTTTAAATTTAATCATCGCTCATCTGTTTACTAGAATACCTTACTCTCAGCTCTGTAAATAGCAGGCTGTGCGGGCGGCGCTCACTCACTGATGTTACGTGCCTGCTTCTCGCACTAGGTGGCGCAGGCGCTTGACGTCAGTCAGTGAGCGCCGCCCGCACTGCCTGCTGTTACCGGAGCTGAGAGTTAGGCATCCTAGTTAACAGATGAGCGATGATTAAAGTTAAAGTTACCGATTACAGTTTATAAATGTACTCCTGTGAGCGTCGGGGAGGGGGATCTGTGGATGGCACCGTTTAGGGGAGGGGGATCTGTGGATGGCACTGTTTAGGGGAAGGGAATCTGTGGATGGCACTGTTTAGGGGAGGGGAATCTGTGGATGGTGCTGTTTAGGGGAGGGGGATCTGTGGATGGCACTGTCATGGGGTGGATCTGTGGATGACACATATAGCATAAGAAGCTATATAGTGTCATCCATAGATCCCCCCTATAACAGTGTCATCCACTAATCCTTCTCCCAATAACAGTGCCATCCACAGATCCCAGTAAGTTCCATGGACTGGCGAAGATCGTCTTGAAGACAGGGAGGGCTGGGCATTCAGGGGTAGTCTTATACGGCGAGTATAGCCCAAAATCTTTATTTTAAATGGAAAAGTTGGGGGTCGTCTTATACGCCCGGTCGTCTTCTATGCCGGAAAATACGGTATAATGGCCCCTATAGTGCCACCAGTGTAAATACTGGAAGCACTACAAGAGACAGTATATTTATTGGGCACTTAGGGGGCCTTATAAACATTCGGGACACTACAAAAGCCAGTATAAATATTGAGGGGCACTACAGGGGACATTATAAATGTTTGGGGCACTACAGGGAGCATTATAAATACTGGGGGCACCATTACTAATAAGTACATTCTTCGAGAAGATTAGATACACAGTTCAGCAGACAGTATCACATATGATAGGATTAGATAAAGCAGCTCAGCAAACAGTATCTCACATGATGGCATTGGATACACAGCGCACCTGCCTTGCAATTTTTGGACGTCTAATACCAGTTAATGGAGCGGACACTGTGTATGTGCAGGGTGCTCTCCGTTAACTTCAGGAACTGTCGCACAGGTGGTACAAACACCTATCTGATATTTATGGCATATTCTAGCAGTATGCCACTAATGTCCAAGATGGGAATATCCCTTTAATGCATTTCCTATCAGGAGTACATTGGTTACCCATCCTTCAGGGGTTCTGCCCTGTGACTAATCAGTACATACATAAAATACCGATAGAAAATGGGCACAGGATAAATGGCACAATTTAATATTTAAGAAAAAAAACACAAGAATCTTGTTTTTTAAAGAAACACACAGAGAAAACTTTCTTTATTAAAAAATGGTCTTGGATTTCTGTGGCTTCGGCCTTTTAAAGGAGATAGAGCCTCCTTTTTTCACATTCTCCTGGGATTCTTCCATTGGAGGAGGTTCCGTGTCACACCTGAGGCTGATTTTTGGGGGCCGCAGAGGGTCATACAAAGCTTTCACATTGTATACAACAAATAGAAAATAAAGATCAGCAAAAACAAGTCTCAAACACATGAAGAAAAAGCCGGACAAACTTACCCGATCTGGTCCTGTGCTGCTCGTCAGAGGCCCTAAAGGAGAGAGCCAGCCCTGCAGACTGAGGCTGGGGTCAGTGCGTCACCTCAATATATACCCACCGCCCTTTATGACATCATATGTAAATGAGCCATAGCCCCCATTTTGATGTCACAAGAAAGAGAGTCATCTGCCAGGATTCTAACCATGACATCACAAACAGTGTCTCAACATAACAGCGGCCATTTTGAATGTAATAATGTACAGACTATAGATAATGGGTTAGCACTTTTTACTTGCAGTCCCCCAGAGCAGGGGGTATCTGCAAATGGTTTGTTCTTTAATCTAATTTTATGGTATGTACAGTATTGTTTTTCTATATTTAAAACCCAGCTTAGCCATGTATGGATGGCCTAGCCAAGGTTTATTAATCCTGGCTTAGTCCTTTGCAGGAGATTGGGTGGTAACCAGGATCTGCCCCCAGCTCAGTTTGGCAGGTGATTAGTGAGAGTTCAGCAAGGAAGAAATTTTTGCCTAATGCTCCCTCCTCTTAGGCCCAAGAAACACACTAGACTAACAGATCTCTGCAAGATCCACGGAAAAAGAGAAAAGGAGAGTAAAGAAGATCTTAGAATCTGCATAGCCAAGCATTGGAGTCAGCAAGGTAATCTGTGACTACAGCCATTCAGACTTTGCTACACTGAGGGACACTGTTAAGACACCCTTCACACCTGGACACACCCTGGCCAGATGCTCCATCAAATCCCTGTATCCTACAATGGACATTATAGCCACTACAGCCAAGGTACTGTTGCCAGCCATAGATTTTGTTGAGACTTTAGCAACAAAGTGTACAAAGAGGACCATAACTCATATCCTTGTCTAAATGCATACACTGCTAACTGGGAGAGAATTGCACTGTGTACAGTTGGAACTATGTTTTGCTACAGTTAGATGTACTACAATTCCTATTTTGCTGTACAGTAAAGAGAGATGTTTATTTTTTTTACCAATGGCCTATTTTTCTGACTCCTACATCATTTGCTGGCCATTGCACTCTACATACCGTGCCTTTAACCCATTCAGACACCTAACATCACGGGCATAAGTTCGCCAGATAATTATACCGTGTCTTGTAGAGCCCATAATATTTATAATGGCCCCTATAGTGCCACCAGTGTAAATACTGGAAGCACTACAAGTGACAGTATATTTATTGGGGCACTTAGGGGGCCTTATAAACATTCGGGACACTACAAAAGTCAGTATAAATATTGGGGGGCACTACAGGGGACATTATAAATGTTGGGGGCACTACAGGTAGCATTATAAATACTGGGGGCACCATTACTAATAAGTACATTCTGGGAGAAGATTAGATACACAGTTCAGCAGACAGTATCACATATGATAGGATTAGATAAAGCAGCTCAGCAAACAGTATCTCAAATGATGGCATTGGATACACAGCACACCTGCCTTTCAATTTTTGGAAGTCTAATACCCTTTCTTTATTAAAAAATGGTCTTGGATTTCTGTGGCTTCGGCCTTTTAAGGGAGATGGAGGCTCCTTCTTCACATTCTCCTGGGATTCTTCCATTGAAGGAGGTTCCGTGTCACACCTGAGGCTGATTTTCGGGGGCCGCAGAGGGTCATACAAAGCTCTCACATTGTATATAACAAATAGAAAATAAAGATCAGAAAAAACAAGTCTCAAACACATGAAGAAAAAGCCGGACAAACTTACCCGATCTGGTCCTGTGCTGCTCGTCAAAGGCCCCTATGATTCCTGGCTTAGTCCTTTGCAGGAGATTGGGTGGTAACCAGGATCTGCCCCCAGCTCAGTTTGGCGTGTGATTAGTGAGAGTTCAGCAAGGAAAACATTTTTGCCTAATGCTCCCTCCTCTTAGGCCCAAGAAACACACTAGACTAACAGATCTCTGCAAGATCCACGGAAAAAGAGAAAAGGAGAGTAAAGAAGATCTTAGAATCTGCATAGCCAAGCATTGGAGTCTGCAAGGTAATCTGTGACTACAGCCATTCAGACTTTGCTACACTGAGGGACACTGTTAAGACACCCTTCACACCTGGACACACCCTGGCCAGATGCTCCATCAAACCCCTGTATCCTGCAATGGACATTATAGCCATTACAGCCAAGGTACTGTTGCCAGCCATAGATTTTGTTGAGACTTTAGCAACAAAGTGTACAAAGAGGGCCATAACTCATATCCTTGTCTAAATGCATACACTGCTAACTGGGAGAGAATTGCACTGTGTACAGTTGGAACTATATTTTGCTATAGTTAGATGTACTACAATTCCTATTTTGCTGTACAGTAAAGAGAGATGTTTATTTTTCTACTAATGGCCTATTTTTCTGACTCCTACATCATTTGCTGGCCATTGCACTCTACATACCCTGCCTTTAACCCATTCAGACACCTAACATCACGGGCATAAGTTCGCCAGATAATTATACTGTGTCTTGTAGAGCCCATAATATTTATCGTATTTTCCGGCGTATAAGACGAATTTCTAACACTAGAAATTATTTTCAAAAGTCGGGGGTCGTCTTATACGCCGGGTATACTCAGATCCGATGGTATATTCTAACCCCCAGGCGTCCCCATGGTGACGGGGACGTTTGCCTGGGGGTTAGAATATACAGGATCCCGCCGCTTTACAGGAGTACATTTATAAACTGTAATCGGTAACTTTAATTATCGCTCATCTGTTTACTAGGATACCTTTACTAGGATACGGTAACTTTAAATTTAATCATCGCTCATCTGTTTACTAGGATACCTTACTCTCAGCTCTGTAAATAGCAGGCTGTGCGGGCGGCGCTCACTCACTGATGTCACGTGCCTGCTTCTCGCACTAGGCGGCGCAGGCGCGTGACGTCAGTCAGTGAGCGCCGCCCGCACTGCCTGCTGTTACCGGAGCTGAGAGTTAGGCATCCTAGTTAACAGATGAGCGATGATTAAAGTTAAAGTTACCGATTACAGTTTATAAATGTACTCCTGTGAGCGTCGGGGAGGGGGATCTGTGGATGGCACTGTTTAGGGGAGGGGGATCTGTGGATGGCACTGTTTAGGGGAAGGGAATCTGTGGATGGCACTGTTTAGGGGAGGGGAATCTGTGGATGGCACTGTTTAGGGTAAGGGAATCTGTGGATGGCACTGTTTAGGGTAAGGGAATCTGTGGATGACACTGTTTAGGGGAAGGGAATCTGTGGATGGCACTGTTTAGTGGGGGATCTGTGGATGGCACTGTTTAGGGGAGGGAAATCTGTGGATGGCACTGTTTAGGGGAGGGGGAGCTGTGGATGGCACTGTTTAGTTGAGGGGAATCTGTGGATGGCACTGTTTAGGGGAGGGGAATCTGTGGATGGCACTGTTTAGGGGGGGGATCTGTGGATGGTGCTGTTTAGGGGAGGGGGATCTGTGGATGGCACTGTCATGGGGTGGATCTGTGGATGACACATATAGCATAAGAAGCTATATAGTGTCATCCATAGATCCCCCCTATAACAGTGTCATCCACTAATCCTTCTCCCAATAACAGTGCCATCCACAGATCCCAGTCAGTTCCCTGGACTGGCGAAGATCGTCTTGAAGACAGGGAGGGCTGGGCATTCAGGGGTAGTCTTATACGGCGAGTATAGCCCAAAATCTTTATTTTAAATGGAAAAGTTGGGGGTCATCTTATACGCCCAGTCGTCTTCTACGCCGGAAAATACGGTATAATGGCCCCTATAGTGCCACCAGTGTAAATACTGGAAGCACTACAAGAGACAGTATATTTATTGGGCACTTAGGGGGCCTTATAAACATTCGGGACACTACAAAAGCCAGTATAAATATTGAGGGGCATTACAGGGGACATTATAAATGTTTGGGGCACTACAGGGAGCATTATAAATACTGGGGGCACCATTACTAATAAGTACATTCTTCGAGAAGATTAGATACACAGTTCAGCAGACAGTATCACATATGATAGGATTAGATAAAGCAGCTCAGCAAACAGTATCTCACATGATGGCATTGGATACACAGCGCACCTGCCTTGCAATTTTTGGACGTCTAATACCAGTTAATGGAGCGGACACTGTGTATGTGCAGGGTGCTCTCCGTTAACTTCAGGAACTGTCGCACAGGTGGTACAAACACCTATCTGATATTTATGGCATATTCTAGCAGTATGCCACTAATGTCCAAGATGGGAATATCCCTTTAATGCATTTCCTATCAGGAGTACATTGGTTACCCATCCTTCAGGGGTTCTGCCCTGTGACTAATCAGTACATACATAAAATACCGATAGAAAATGGGCACAGGATAAATGGCACAATTTAATATTTAAGAAAAAAAACACAAGAATCTTGTCTTTTAAAGAAACACACAGAGAAAACTTTCTTTATTAAAAAATGGTCTTGGATTTCTGTGGCTTCGGCCTTTTAAAGGAGATGGAGCCTCCTTTTTTCACATTCTCCTGGGATTCTCCCATTGGAGGAGGTTCCGTGTCACACCTGAGGCTGATTTTCGGGGGCCGCAGAGGGTCATACAAAGCTCTTACATTGTATACAACAAATAGAAAATAAAGATCAGCAAAAACAAGTCTCAAACACATGAAGAAAAATCCGGACAAACTTACCCAATCTGGTCCTGTGCTGCTCGTCAGAGGCCCCTAAAGGAGAGAGCCAGCCCTGCAGACTGAGGCTGGGGTCAGTGCGTCACCTCAATATATACCCACCGCTCTTTATGACATCATATGTAAATGAGCCATAGCCCCCATTTTGATGTCACAAGAAAGAGAGTCATCTGCCAGGATTCTAATCATGACATCACAAACAGTGTCTCAACATGACAGCGGCCATTTTGAATGTAATAATGTACAGACTATAGATAATGGGTTAGCACTTTTTCCTTGTAGCCCCCCAGAGCAGGGGGTATCTGCAAATGGTTTGTTCTTTAATCTAATTTTATGGTATGTACAGCATTGTTTTTCTATATTTAAAACCCAGCTTAGCCATGGATGGATGGCACAACCAAGGTTTATTAATCCTGACTTAGTCCTTTGCAGGAGATTGGGTGGTAACCAGGATCTGCCCCCAGCTCAGTTTGGCGGGTGATTAGTGAGAGTTTAGCAAGGAAGAAATTTTTGCCTAATGCTCCCTCCTCTTAGGCCCAAGAAACACACTAGACTAACAGATCTCTGCAAGATCCACGGAAAAAGAGAAAAGGAGAGTAAAGAAGATCTTAGAATCTGCATAGCCAAGCATTGGAGTCAGCAAGGTAATCTGTGACTACAGCCATTCAGACTTTGCTACACTGAGGGACACTGTTAAGACACCCTTCACACCTGGACACACCCTGGCCAGATGCTCCATCAAACCCCTGTATCCTGCAAGGGACATTATAGCCATTACAGCCAAGGTACTGTTGCCAGCCATAGATTTTGTTGAGACTTTAGCAACAAAGTGTACAAAGAGGGCCATAACTCATATCCTTGTCTAAATGCATACACTGCTAACTGGGAGAGAATTGCACTGTGTACAGTTGGAACTATGTTTTGCTATAGTTAGATGTACTACAATTCCTATTTTGCTGTACAGTAAAGAGAGATGTTTATTTTTCTACCAATGGCCTATTTTTCTGACTCCTACATCATTTGCTGGCTATTGCACTCTACATACCCTGCCTTTAACCCATTCAGACACCTAACATCACGGGCATAAGTTCGCCAGATAATTATACCGTGTCTTGTAGAGCCCATAATATTTATATAGGGGCCCCTATAGTGCCACCAGTGTAAATACTGGAAGCACTACAAGAGACAGTATATTTATTGGGGCACTTAGGGGGCCTTATAAACATTCGGGACACTACAAAAGCCAGTATAAATATTGGGGGGCACTACAGGGGACATTATAAATGTTGGGGGCACTACAGGGAGCATTATAAATACTGGGGGCACCATTACTAATAAGTACATTCTGGGAGAAGATTAGATACACAGTTCAGCAGACAGTATCACATATGATAGGATTAGATAAAGCAGCTCAGCAAACAGTATCTCACATGATGGCATTGGATACACAGCGCACCTGCCTTGCAATTTTTGGAAGTCTAATACCAGTTAATGGAGCGGACACTGTGTATGTGCAGGGTGCTCTCCGTTAACTTCAGGACCTGTCGCACAGGTGGTACCTACACCTATCTGACATTTATGGCATATTCTAGCAGTATGCCACTAATGTCCAAGATGGGAATATCCCTTTAATGCATTTCCTAACACTAGTACATTGGTTACCCATCCTTCAGGGGTTCTGCCCTGTGACTAATCAGTACATACATAAAATACTGATAGAAAACGGGCACAGGAGAAATGGCACAAATAGTTAAGGCTGCATGCAGCCTGTAATTGTGGGAGGGGCCAGGTCCCCCTTATTAAACCCCCTCGTACAGCTCACCGCACTCGCACTTCCTGTGACTCACGTCACTTCCGGTAAGCACGCCTCCCCAGGTAAGTATCGCCGCACGCCTCCTGCCTCCCGCCTGTGTCTCCGGTCCGTCCGACTTCAGGACCGAGGTCGGCCGCGGGCCCGCTCCCCCTCACCGCTTCCGGCCTCCGTGAGCTCCCTCCACCGCCGTCGTGTCGCGTCCGTCCTCTCGCGAGAGGTCGGGCGCATGCGCAGCCGGCACCGGGCCCAGCTCCCGGCTGCCGCATCGAGCCCTGCACGCTGGCCGTAGGGGTGGTGGACAGAGGGGGAGCCCCGCTCACGGCCACGGCCGCTCCCCCCTCCCACGCTGCTGTCAGGGCCGTTCTTGCTTGCCACACTCCCGTGCCCCAGAGTACAGGCCCAACTAGCACATCCAAGGTGCACACACACTCGGGCGGGTCTGATACATACAGCTGTATGTTCGTCCAGGGGTGCTTTAGTCTGCTGCCGCCCGTACCTTCTGCCAGCCCATGGATGTCATGGTGACCAGCCTGCATTTGTGCAGGTTGGCTAGGTCACGCTCATTAGGTGTCAACATAGCAGGGCTGGCAGATGCAGCTTCAGGTCATATCCTCCACTTCTGGGCGGTCAGTGGTCCTGGTACGCATTAATTGCCCATCACGTAGAAGTGGCACTGATGGGTAATTAATGGTCCGCCCCCTTCACGTCTCTCCTGGCTCCATCCAGCTCGCCGTTCGTGGCTCCTGGGTTTCCACCTCCAGGCCACCCGCTCCTGCCAGGTTGGCACGGACCACAGACTCCTCCACGCCCACTCAGGTGGGACCCGTGGCCTTCCAGGCCCGCGCACGCCCCTGCCAACCCACGGCCTCCAAGCCTGTCCCACGGGGGCTCCGACCCTTGTGGCTCCCCAATTTTTCACATGCATGTTCCTTTCCCAGGTGCCAGTAGCGTTCGTGGTCCCCGACGAGTTTTTTCTCGACTTCCTGACGTCAGGTTTAGGTCTGCAGAAGGTCGCTGCTGGCCAACTCGCGGGTATTCGCAAGCTTGAGGGTGTTCAGGTAGGTAATCCTGGGCTGCTCCCCGCAGTTCCTCCCACCCACATCCCGGGTTGCCTCCCCGGAGGCAAGCAGGGATGTTTTTTCTCTCACTCAACCTGAGACGTCAGGTGTCTTCTCTGTCCTTCTTAAGCCGGAGGCGTTCTGGTTCTTCTCTGCCCAGGTACCCTGAAGCGTTCAGGTGTTTTCTCTATCCATCTCGGCCTAAGACAGTCAGGTGCCTTCTCTGTCCAGGTACCCTGAAGCGTTCAGGTGTCTTCTCTGTCCATCTTGGCCTGAGGCGTTCAGGTGTCTTCTCTGTCCAGGTACCCTGAAGCGTTCAGGTGTCTTCTCTGCACATTTCTGCCTGAGTCAGTCAGGTGTCTTCTCTGTCCAGGTACCCTGAAGCGTTCAGGTGTCTTCTCTGTCCATCTTGGCCTGAGGCGTTCAGTTGTCTTCTCTGTCCAGGTACCCTGAAGAGTTCAGGTGTCTTCTCTGCACTTTTCTGCCTGAGTCAGTCAGGTGTCTTCTCTGTCCAGGTACCCTGAAGCGTTCTGGTGTCTTCTCTGTCCATCCTAGCCTGAGGCGTTCAGGTGGCTTCTCTGTCCTAGCACCCTGAAGCGTTCAGGTGTCTCCTCTATCCATCTAGCCTGAGACGTTCAGGTCTCTTCCCTGCCAGGTGCCCTGATGTGTTCGGGTGTCTCCCCCGTCCGCTGTCGCTTTAGCATCAGGGTCGTTCCTGGTCTCTTTAGCGCACGGGGGCAGCCACCTTTACGGTAGTCAGTCGGTGCGACAGGTGTCTCCCAGTTCCCACGCATCTTGCGGCACACAGGCAACTTGCTCACGTCTCCAACCTGAAACGTTCAGGTCACTCCTCACCGCCCGTCCTGGAACTTCCAGGCCTCCTTCTTACCACAGTCCTTCGACTCCTCCTCCTGGCTCCCCAGATACCCCTTTTTCCTGGTTTCATGTTTCGTCCACGTCTCCCTGTTTCCATTAGCAGTCGACAAAGCGGTGTGTCCGCACGCATCAGCATTGGTTTTCAGGTCCTGCGCTGCAATTTTCTCACGTCGCTCCTAACTTTTCCAGTCCTCAGGGCCAGCCGGGTCGTTCCCATCAATCCTCAGACGGTAAGGCAAGGGTGTTGATTCCACGCTCTCAGGTGTTGCAAGGTCTCCGCTATCCTGAAGCTATGTCGCAGGTCTCTGATGTCGACGACACTTTGTCCCTCCCGGGTACTTCGGTCTCCAGCCAATGTGGCCCTGTTGCCCTCCGAAGATGGACTGTGCCGAGGCTCATTGCGGAGTTGGCCAAGAGAGGTATCAGGCACCCAGCCTCAGCCAGGAAGGCCGAGCTATACCGGCTATTGATGACCGAGCCCAGCCCTCCTGTAAGAGAAGATCCACCCCCTGCCATCCAGCAGTCCCTGGTGCTGTTACAGGCCTCCTTGGATTCACTCATCTCGTCCGTTGCCGACATCAGGACCAGGGTGGTGGACTTGGAGTCCAGGACACCAGCGTCATCCCAGGCGGTGGTCCCCGTCACCGATCCCCCGCTATCCCTGCTTCCGGCTCCAGGTACGTCCCCGGCTGCTCCGGTGGTGGCTCCTGCACACTTGGTGCCGGACCACATCAGGAGGGAACTCTTGGCGGGCAAGGACGTGAATCTCGCGTCCATCCTGATTGCGTCCCACGATGCCGCAGACAACAAGACCTTTGACTGCGGAGAGGTCTCGGTGGTACTTCGGGCCAAGGATGGACGGCTCAACCGCAAGCTCTCTGTCACCGAGTTTGTTTTGGCCTTCGGCCTGTTTAGAGACGTGCTCTGCTCCGCCTTTCCGGCGCGCCGGGAGGAGCTGGACACGTATCTACACAAAGTTACTGGTCTTGGGCACAAGTACGGCGGCACGGCTTTCTATGACTACCACCGCTCCTTTTCAGCCAAGGCCGCCGCCGCGCTTACCCAGTTTCAGTTTTCCGTCAACTGGGCTACGCTGGACATGGAGTTGTTCTGTCAGCATTTCGCCGGTCTCCGGGCCCCCGCTTGTTCGACTTGTCAGTCGATTTTTCACTCCACGGAGTGGTGTCCTCAAACTGCCACGGCCCAACCAGACAAGGCCATTCCAGGCCCCTCCAGGGTCCCCCGCAGTCCCTCCTCCACTGACAAGTTGGGCAGACCCATTGTTTACCTTGGCAACAGCCAAGTTTGCAACAACTTTAACTTTGGTTCCTGTCTCTTCAGCGGTTGCAGGGCTCTGCACATCTGCTCCATCTGCTTCAGGGCTCACCCTAGGTCCACATGTCCCAAGAAGGCGTACAAGCGCCTATGACTGGCCGACTGCGACGTCGACCTCCTGGCCCTCCTATTACGGGACCACCCGGTGCCGGGATTCGTGGACTTCCTGATCACTGGCCTCTGCTCCGGCTTTGACACAGGGTTGGTGGCACTACCCCATTGCAACTGGGAGTGCGACAATCTGCAGTCAGCCAGGTCAGATCCCGCCGCTGTGCAGGAACTCCTGAATTCAGAGGTCAAGAAAGGGTTCCTCCTGGGCCCCTTCAACCAGGTTCCTTTCTCTCGCTGGCGGATCAGCCCCATAGGCATAGTGTCCAAAAAAGAGTCAAATAAAAAATGTTTGATTTACGATCTCTCCGCCCCCCATGATTCCGTCATCCCCAGCATCAATTCACTCATTCCTTCCGAAGAGTTTTCCATGACGTATGCATCCATTGACGAAGCCATTGCCCTCATCCTTAGCGCCGGGAAAGGCGCCTGGTTGTCGAAAACTGACATAGCGGATGCCTTCAAACTGCTGCCCATCGCCCCTCACCTTTGGCAGTTTTATGGTATTAGGTGGGAGGGCAGGTTCTATTTTGCCAACAGGTTGACTTTCGGCTCCAAAAGCAGCCCGTGGTTATTCGACCAATTGGCGCAGGCGCTTCACTGGATCCTGATCCACCACGGCAGCGCCCCAGCGGTCATCCATTACCTGGACGACTTCCTCCTCATAGAACCTCCGCTATGTCGGCCATCCGGGCTGCTCTCCCTCCTGGAGATCTTTGCCGCCCTTTCCATCCCAATTTCGCAGGGGAAGACCGCGGGGCCGGTCACTTCCATCACCTTCCTGGGTATTGTCCTGGACTCAGACAGAATGGAAGCCAGGCTTCCAGAGGCAAAGCTGTCCCAAATACGGGAAGTCGTGGCCAGGGCCATCACCTCTTCCCAGGTGACCAAGGTCGAGCTACAGTCCATCCTGGGTCGGCTGAACTTTGCCTTAAGGGTCATGCCCCAGGGCAGGGCCTTTATTTCCCGTCTGCTCTCGCTCCTTCCCACAGCCTCCGAACCCAGCAGCATTGTACACTTGGACAGGGCTGCCATGGCAGACTTGCGCATGTGGGACAGCTTTCTTTCTTCTTGGAACGGGGTCAGCCTGTTCGTTCCCTCATGGTCCCAGTCATCTACCAGGGTGTTTGCTGATGCCGCGGCATCCCGGGGTTTCGCTGCCATCTTCTGGTCCGGGTGGCTGGCTGGCCCATGGCCTCCTCAGGTCAGTTCCGACCCTCAGTCCCTCAGCTCATCACCGTTCCTGGAATGTTACCCCATCGTGGCGGCCGCATCCGTCTGGGGTCACCTCTGGGCTAATTCCAGCGTCATGTTTATATCTGACAGTCAGGACCTGGTGGACATCATCTCCAAAGGCCGAGCTAAGTCGGCCAGGGTCATGTCCCTGTTGCGCAAACTGGTCTGGCTGGCCATGACCTATAACTTTCATTTTTCGTGTTCCCACATTCCAGGTGCCAGCAACACGGCGGCCGATGCCTTATCGAGGTTCAATTTTCAAACCTTCTTTCAGGTATGTCCAGAAGCAGACCGGACCGGGGCCCGGATTCCCGGTTTCAGCGACCTGATGTTGGATTAAGGTCTCTGCTGGCAACCGCCGAGGACCTCAGGCACCGATCCCTCTCGGTCAACACGGCTCGCAACTACGGCACAGGTTGGAACCTCTTCCAAAAGTTTTCCAGGGACCATCCCCAACAGGATATGTCCTTCATTGCGTACATCATGGCTTTCATGGCCCATTGCCATGTCAACCTCAAGCTGGCACCCAGCACCATCCGTTTGTACCTGGCCGGGGCGCAGCATTTCTTAGCCCTTCAGAACCCAGAAGTACGCGCGGCATTCACATCCCAAGCCGTCAAGGCTACGCTCAGGGGCATTGAGAAAAACAGTAAAGACTCCAACCCGTCCCGTCGGCCGGTCTCCGGTGAGCTGTTTAGGCAGCTGTCTGCATCCCTAGATGGCAATCCTTTTGGCCATTCCATTAGTCTGGTCATCAAGGCCGCCATGTACCTAAGCTTCTACGGCTTCCTTCGTCCAGGAGAATTTTCAGTTTCTTCCCTGAAGACGATCTTCCTGAAAAAGAAGCAGCTATCCTGGAGCCAGGATCATCTGGTATTGAGCCTTCCTTCCACCAAGACATCCCAAACCGGTCCTCCCATACTGATCCGCTTCTTCAAGTCCGAAAACGCCTGGTGCCCAGTAGTGGTACTCCAACGTCTCCTGGTTTCCACACCATCTCCAGATCCAGAGTCCCGTTTGCTTCCATTCCAAGGGAAACCCCTGTCCACGCCACAGTTCGTCTCCCACATCAGGTCCCTGGTCGCAGGGTTGGGGGTGGACCCCAAAACCATCTCAGGTCATTCATTCCGCATCGGGGCAGCCTCAGCAGCTTCCAAGCACGGGACGCCTCTGCACGTCATCCGTCACATGGGTAGGTGGAGATCTGCCTGTTTTTCCCGGTACATCCCGGATCCGCTGACTGAAACCCGGCAGGTATTCCGTTCCTTGGTTTTGTAACCCTGTTCCACATGCATTAAACAGCAGCACTTCTCCTACCCGGTGTCTTTTTGGCCCTCTTTTAGGCAGGCCCACGTCCCGTGGCTCCAGGCACACCCCAGCCACTGTCTAGCCCCCTCCTGTCACCTTACTGACCGTGGCCGCGGCCACAAAAAGTTAAGGCTGCATGCAGCCTGTAATTGTGGGAGGGGCCAGGTCCCCCTTCTTAAACCCCCTCGTACAGCTCACCGCACCGCGCCCGCCGACTCGCACTTCACCCCCCCTTTTCCCACCCCTTTCTTCCTACTCTCCCTAGGGTTGGCCCTCTTTTAGGCAGGCCCACGTCCCGTGGCTCCAGGCACACCCCAGCCACTGTCTAGCCCCCTCCTGTCACCTTACTGACCGTGGCCGCGGCCACAATTTAATATTTAAGAAAAAAAACACAAGAATTTTGTTTTTTAAAGAAACACACAGAGAAAACTTTCTTTATTAAAAAATGGTTTTGGATTTCTGTGGCTTCGGCCCTTTAAGGGAGATGGAGGCTCCTTCTTCACATTCTCCTGGGATTCTTCCATTGGAGGAGGTTCAGTGTCACACCTGAGCCTGATTTTCGGGGGCCGCAGAGGGTCATACAAAGCTCTCACATTGTATACAACAAATAGAAAATAAAGATCAGCAAAAACAAGTCTCAAACACATGAAGAAATAGCCGGACAAACTTACCCGATCTGGTCCTGTGCTGCTCGTCAAAGGCCCCTAAAGGAGAGAGCCAGTACTGCAGACTGAGGCTGGGGTCAGTGCGTCACCTTAATATATACCCACCGCCCTTTATGACATCATATGTAAATGAGCCATAGCCCCCATTTTGATGTCACAAGAAAGAGAGTCATCTGCCAGGATTCTAATCATGACATCACAAACAGTGTCTCAACATGACAGCGGCCATTTTGAATGTAATAATGTACAGACTATAGATAATGGGTTAGCACTTTTTCCTTGCAGCCCCCCAGAGCAGGGGGTATCTGCAAATGGTTTGTTCTTTAATCTAATTTTATGGTATGTATAGTATTGTTTTTCTATATTTAAAACCCAGCTTAGCCATGTATGGATGGCCCAGCCAAGGTTTATTAATCCTGGCTTAGTCCTTTGCAGGAGATTGGGTGGTAACCAGGATCTGCCCCCAGCTCAGTTTGGCGGGTGATTAGTGAGAGTTCAGCAAGGAAGAAATTTTTGCCTAATGCTCCCTCCTCTTAGGCCCAAGAAACACACTAGACTAACAGATCTCTGCAAGATCCACGGAAAAAGAGAAAAGGAGAGTAAAGAAGATCTTAGAATCTGCATAGCCAAGCATTGGAGTCAGCAAGGTAATCTGTGACTACAGCTATTCAGACTTTGCTACACTGAGGAACACTGTTAAGACACCCTTCACACCTGTACACACCCTGGCCAGATGCTCCATCAAACCCCTGTATCCTGCAATGGACATTATAGCCATTACAGCCAAGGTACTGTTGCCAGACATAGATTTTGTTGAGACTTTAGCAACAAAGTGTACAAAGAGGGCCATAACTCATATCCTTGTCTAAATGCATACACTGCTAACTGGGAGAGAATTGCACTGTGTACAGTTGGAACTATGTTTTGCTATAGTTAGATGTAATACAATTCCTATTTTGCTATACAGTAAAGAGAGATGTTTATTTTTCTACCAATGGCCTATTTTTCTGACTCCTACATCATTTGCTGGCCATTGCACTCTACATACCCTGCCTTTAACCCATTCAGACACCTAACATCACGGGCATAAGTTCGCCAGATAATTATACAGTGTCTTGTAGAGCCCATAATATTTATAATGGCCCCTATAGTGCCACCAGTGTAAATACTGGAAGCACTACAAGAGACAGTATATTTATTGGGGCACTTAGGGGGCCTTATAAACATTCGGGACACTACAAAAGCCAGTCTTAATATTGGGGGGGCACTACAGGGGACATTATAAATGTTGGGGGCACTACAGGGAACATTATAAATTCTGGGGGTACCATTACTAATAAGTACATTCTGAGAGAAGATTAGATACACAGTTCAGCAGACAGTATCACATATGATAGGATTAGATAAAGCAGCTCAGCAAACAGTATCTCACATGATGGCATTGGATACACAGCGCACCTGCCTTGCAATTTTTGGAAGTCTAATACCAGTTAATGGAGCGGACACTGTGTATGTGCAGGGTGCTCTCCGTTAACTTCAGGACCTGTCGCACAGGTGGTACCTACACCTATCTGACATTTATGGCATATTCTAGCAGTATGCCACTAATGTCCAAGATGGGAATGTCCCTTTAATGCATTTCCTATCAGGAGTACATTGGTTACCCATCCTTCAGGGGTTCTGCCCTGTGACTAATCAGTACATACATAAAATACCGATAGAAAACGGGCACAGGAGAAATGGCACAATTTAATATTTAAGAAAAAAACACAAGAAACTTGTTTTTTAAAGAAACACACAGAGAAAACTTTCTTTATTAAAAAATGGTCTTGGATTTCTGTGGCTTCGGCCCTTTAAGGGAGATGGAGGCTCCTTCTTCACATTCTCCTGGGATTCTTCCATTGGAGGAGGTTCAGTGTCACACCTGAGGCTGATTTTCGGGGGCCACAGAGGCTCATACAAAGCTCTCACATTGTATACAACAAATAGAAAATAAAGATCAGCAAAAACAAGTCTCAAACACATGAAGAAATAGCCGGACAAACTTACCCGATCTGGTCCTGTGCTGCTCGTCAGAGGCCCCTAAAGGAGAGAGCCAGTACTGCAGACTGAGGCTGGGGTCAGTGCGTCACCTTAATATATACCCACCGCCCTTTATGACATCATATGTAAATGAGCCATAGCCCCCATTTTGATGTCACAAGAAAGAGAGTCATCTGCCAGGATTCTAATCATGACATCACAAACAGTGTCTCAACATGACAGCGGCCATTTTGAATGTAATAATGTACAGACTATAGATAATGGGTTAGCACTTTTTCCTTGCAGCCCCCCAGAGCAGGGGGTATCTGCAAATGGTTTGTTCTTTAATCTAATTTTATGGTATGTATAGTATTGTTTTTCTATATTTAAAACCCAGCTTAGCCATGTATGGATGGCCCAGCCAAGGTTTATTAATCCTGGCTTAGTCCTTTGCAGGAGATTGGGTGGTAACCAGGATCTGCCCCCAGCTCAGTTTGGCGGGTGATTAGTGAGAGTTCAGCAAGGAAGAAATTTTTGCCTAATGCTCCCTCCTCTTAGGCCCAAGAAACACACTAGACTAACAGATCTCTGCAAGATCCACGGAAAAAGAGAAAAGGAGAGTAAAGAAGATCTTAGAATCTGCATAGCTAAGCATTGGAGTCAGCAAGGTAATCTGTGACTACAGCTATTCAGACTTTGCTACACTGAGGGACACTGTTAAGACACCCTTCACACCTGGACACACCCTGGCCAGATGCTCCATCAAACCCCTGTATCCTGCAATGGACATTATAGCCATTACAGCCAAGGTACTGTTGCCAGCCATAGATTTTGTTGAGACTTTAGCAACAAAGTGTACAAAGAGGGCCATAACTCATATCCTTGTCTAAATGCATACACTGCTAACTGGGAGAGAATTGCACTGTGTACAGTTGGAACTATGTTTTGCTATAGTTAGATGTACTACAATTCCTATTTTGCTATACAGTAAAGAGAGATGTTTATTTTTCTACCAATGGCCTATTTTTCTGACTCCTACATCATTTGCTGGCCATTGCACTCTACATACCCTGCCTTTAACCCATTCAGACACCTAACATCACGGGCATAAGTTCGCCAGATAATTATACCGTGTCTTGTAGAGCCCATAATATTTATAATGGCCCCTATAGTGCCACCAGTGTAAATACTGGAAGCACTACAAGAGACAGTATATTTATTGGGGCACTTAGGGGGCCTTATAAACATTCGGGACACTACAAAAGCCAGTATAAATATTGGGGGGCACTACAGGGGACATTATAAATGTTGGGGGCACTACAGGGAACATTATAAATACTGGGGGCACCATTACTAATAAGTACATTCTGAGAGAAGATTAGATACACAGTTCAGCAGACAGTATCACATATGATAGGATTAGATAAAGCAGCTCAGCAAACAGTATCTCACATGATGGCATTGGATACACAGCGCACCTGCCTTGCAATTTTTGGAAGTCTAATACCAGTTAATGGAGCGGACACTGTGTATGTGCAGGGTGCTCTCCGTTAACTTCAGGACCTGTCGCACAGGTGGTACCTACACCTATCTGACATTTATGGCATATTCTAGCAGTATGCCACTAATGTCCAAGATGGGAATATCCCTTTAATGCATTTCCTATCAGGAGTACATTGGTTACCCATCCTTCAGGGGTTCTGCCCTGTGACTAATCAGTACATACATAAAATACCGATAGAAAACGGGCACAGGAGAAATGGCACAATTTAATATTTAAGAAAAAAACACAAGAAACTTGTTTTTTAAAGAAACACACAGAGAAAACTTTCTTTATTAAAAAATGGTCTTGGATTTCTGTGGCTTCGGCCCTTTAAGGGAGATGGAGGCTCCTTCTTCACATTCTCCTGGGATTCTTCCATTGGAGGAGGTTCAGTGTCACACCTGAGGCTGATTTTCGGGGGCCACAGAGGCTCATACAAAGCTCTCACATTGTATACAACAAATAGAAAATAAAGATCAGCAAAAACAAGTCTCAAACACATGAAGAAAAAGCCGGACAAACTTACCCGATCTGGTCCTGTGCTGCTCGTCAGAGGCCCCTAAAGGAGAGAGCCAGCCCTGCAGACTGAGGCTGGGGTCAGTGCGTCACCTCAATATATACCCACCGCCCTTTATGACATCATATGTAAATGAGCCATAGCCCCCATTTTGGTGTCACAAGAAAGAGAGTCATCTGCCAGGATTCTAATCATGACATCACAAACAGTGTCTCAACATGACAGCGGCCATTTTGAATGTAATAATGTACAGACTATAGATAATGGGTTAGCACTTTTTCCTTGCAGCCCCCCAGAGCAGGGGGTATCTACAAATGGTTTGTTCTTTAATCTAATTTTATGGTATGTACAGTATTGTTTTTCTATATTTAAAACCCAGCTTAGCCATGTATGGATGGCCCAGCCAAGGGTTATTAATCCTGGCTTAGTCCTTTGCAGGAGATTGGGTGGTAACCAGGATCTGCCCCCAGCTCAGTTTGGCGGGTGATTAGTGAGAGTTCAGCAAGGAAGAAATTTTTGCCTAATGCTCCCTCCTCTTAGGCCCAAGAAACACACTAGACTAACAGATCTCTGCAAGATCCACGGAAAAAGAGAAAAGGAGAGTAAAGAAGATCTTAGAATCTGCATAGCCAAGCATTGGAGTCAGCAAGGTAATCTGTGACTACAGCCATTCAGACTTTGCTACACTGAGGGACACTGTTAAGACACCCTTCACACCTGGACACACCCTGGCCAGATGCTCCATCAAACCCCTGTATCCTGCAATAGACATTATAGCCATTACAGCCAAGGGACTATTGCCAGCCATAGATTTTGTTGAGACTTTAGCAACAAAGTGTACAAAGAGGGCCATAACTCATATCCTTGTCTAAATGCATACACTGCTAACTGGGAGAGAATTGCACTGTGTACAGTTGGAACTATGTTTTGCTATAGTTAGATGTACTACAATTCCTATTTTGCTGTACAGTAAAGAGAGATGTTTATTTTTCTACCAATGGCCTATTTTTCTGACTCCTACATCATTTGCTGGCCATTGCACTCTACATACCCTGCCTTTAACCCATTCAGACACCTAACATCACGGGCATAAGTTCGCCAGATAATTATACCATTGTCACGGCTGTATGTGAGCAACAAGAGCATGCACAGAAAATACAGCTACTGACCGGACCCAAACTAGGGAGGATAAAGGGTGACCCCTGTCAGACCCTCAAAGCTCTCCCTATGCTGCTAAGCCCATGCCCGGATCCAAATGGTGGAACGAGGCATGCCCGCGTACCTAAGACTGATGACCACTGTAACCCCTACAATAGTGGAAGGGGCACGGCCACCGGTGCCCTGCTCAGTATATGGAGGGAACCGTGGTCGCCTCGGATCCAGTCAGAAAACACACAGATACACTACAATGTCTGCACACTTAGCTGAAGGAGCTGCAGCCGCAGTGAAGACGGATCCAAAGACAGGCTGGCAATATCCGGAGTACTTGCTGCAGCAGAACACAGGTCCAGTGAAAGGATAGCATACAAGGGAAGATACTCAAGCAAGAGCTACAACTCAAATGAGAAATATAATCCACACACTACAAAAGGAGGAGGGGTGATTTAAAGGCAGGGAAATCAAACGCAGGAGGAACAGCTGGGAGGAAGGAAACAGAAAGTAAAGAGCTCATCACAGGGGCGGAGAAAAAGAGCAGTGAGAACTCCTCCAAGCTCTAGTAGTGACATCATCAGAGGGGTGGAGAAACATAGCTGTTAGAACGTCTCAAAGCTCTGGTAGTGACAGTACCCCCCCCTCTACGGGTGGACTCCGGACACCCAGGACCCACCTTCTCAGGATGAGCCCTATGAAATGCCCTGATGAGGCGAGTGGCTTTAATGTCCGACACCGGAACCCACATCCTCTCCTCAGGACCATAACCCTTCCAATGAACGAGGTACTGAAGAGAACCGCGGACAATGCGAGAGTCCACAATTCTGGAAACCTCAAACTCCAGATTGCCATCAACCAAAATCAGAGGAGGAGGCAAAGAGGAGGGTACCGTGGGCTGGACATATGGTTTAAAGAGAGATCTGTGAAATACATTATGTATCTTCCAAACCCGTGGAAGATCAAGACGGAAGGCAACAGGATTGATGACTGACAAGATTTTATAAGGCCCAATAAACTTGGGACCCAATTTCCAGGAGGGAACCTTCAGTTTAATATTTCTTGTAGACAACCACACCAGATCACCCACATTCAGGTCCGGACCAGGCACACGTCTCTTATCAGCCACACGCTTATACTTCTCACTCATCTTTCTAAGATTACTCTGAATCTTTTGCCAAATGGTAGACAAAGACGAGGAAAATCTCTCCTCCTCAGGTAAACCAGAAAGAGCCCCTCCCGAGAATGTCCCAAACTGCGGATGGAACCCATATGCACCAAAGAATGGTGACTTATCAGAAGATTCCTGACGACGGTTGTTCAGAGCAAACTCAGCAAGAGGGAGAAATGAACACCAATCCTCCTGGTTCTCTGCCACAAAACAGCGCAAATATGTCTCCAGATTCTGATTGAGGCGCTCAGTCTGACCATTCGACTGCGGGTGAAAAGAAGAAGAGAAGGACAGCCGAACCCCCAGGCGAGAACAGAAAGCCTTCCAGAATCTGGACACAAACTGCTTGCCTCTATCGGAAACAAAATCAGAGGGAATGCCATGCAATTTAACAATATGGTCGACAAAATCTTGCGCCAACGTTTTAGCATTGGGTAAACCAGGGAAAAGTACGAAATGAGCCATCTTGCTAAAACGGTCCACCACCACCAGGATCACCGACTTCCCTGAGGAACGAGGAAGATCCGTGATAAAGTCCATGGACAGGTGTGTCCAAGGACGGGAAGGTATGGGTAACGGGAGAAGGGAACCTGAAGGCCGTGAACGAGGGACCTTAGCGTGAGCGCACGTCTCACAAGCAGCCACAAAACCCTCCACCGACTTACGAAGAGCCGGCCACCAAAATCTCTGAGCAATGAGATCTACCGTGGCTCTACTCCCGGGGTGACCAGCAAGAACAGTATCATGATGCTCCTTGAAGAGTTTGTGACGTAGCTCAGGAGGCACAAACAACTTCCCAGACGGACAACGGGCAGGTGCCTCAGTCTGGGCAGCCTGGACCTCGGCCTCCAAATCAGAATATAGAGCAGAAACAACTACCCCCTCCGCCAAAATGGGACCCGGGTCCTCAGAGTTTCCTCCTCCCGGAAAACAGCGAGAGAGAGCATCAGCCTTCACATTTTTGATCCCAGGGCGGAATGTAACGACAAAATTGAATCTGGAGAAGAACAGAGACCATCTGGCCTGTCTCGGATTCATACGCCTGGCCGACTCCAAGTATGCCAGATTCTTATGGTCGGTAAAAACGGTGATAGGGTGCCTGGCCCCCTCCAACCAATGGCGCCATTCCTCGAAAGCCAACTTGATGGCCAACAACTCCCTATCTCCCACATCATAGTTTTTCTCTGCCGGGGAGAGTTTTTTAGAGAAAAAGGCACAGGGTCGCCATTTGGCAGGAGAAGGGCCCTGGGACAAAACCGCACCCACACCCACCTCGGAAGCATCCACCTCAACAATAAAAGGTAAGGAAACATCGGGATGCACCAAGACGGGAGCAGATGCAAAACTCTCTTTAATCTTAGAAAAAGCTGCAAGCGCCTCCTCCGACCAAGAGGAAAAATCCGCCCCCTTTTTTGTCATGTCAGTGAGGGGTTTGACAACAGAGGAATAATTCAAAATGAACTTTCTGTAATAGTTCGCAAAACCCAGAAAGCGCATCAATGCCTTCTGATTCTCAGGAAGCTCCCACTCAAGTACAGCACGGACCTTCTCCGGATCCATGCGAAAACCAGAAGCAGAGAGGAGAAAACCAAGAAATTGAATCTCCGATACCATAAAAAGACATTTCTCCAGCTTGGCGTACAATTTATTTTCCCGCAGAATCTGCAGAACCTGAAAAAGATGATCCTGATGGGTCTGAACATCAGGGGAAAAAATCTAAATATCATCAAGATACACCAATACAAATTTCCCCATTAAATGGTAGAAAATACTGTTAACAAAATGCTGAAAGACGGCCGGAGCATTCATCAGGCCGAAAGGCATAACGAGATTCTCGAAATGCCCGTTAGGGGTATTAAAGGCCGTTTTCCATTCATCCCCCTCTCTGACCCTGACCAGGTTGTACGCGCCTCTCAAATCCAATTTGGAAAAAACCTTGGCCCCAACAATTTGGTTGAAGAGGTCCGGGATCAGAGGAAGGGGATAGGGATCGCGAATCGTGATACGGTTCAGCTCCCTAAAATCTAGGCAAGGTCTCAGAGAGCCATCTTTTTTTTTAACAAAAAAAAAAACAGCGGCAACAGGTGATTTTGAGGGACGAATATGCCCCTTATCGAGACTCTCGGAGATATAGGTTTGCATTGCGATTCTTTCCGGTTGTGAGAGATTGTAGAGGCGAGCTTTTGGCAGCTTGGCGCCGGGAATGAGGTTAATGGGACAGTCAAACTCCCGGTGAGGAGGTAGCTCCTGAACACCGCTCTCGGAAAACACGTCCGAGAAATCAGAGAGAAATGATGGCACAGTTTTAGTAGACACCTCTGCAAAAGTCGCTGTAAGACAATTCTCTCTACAAAAGTCACTCCACTCATTTATTTGCCTTCCTTGCCAATCAATAGTGGGGTTATGTCTAGTGAGCCAGGGTAACCCCAAAACTAGAGGAGAAGGCAATCCGTTAAGGACAAAACAAGATATATCCTCCACATGAGTGTCACCTACAGCTAACCGGATATTGTGAACAATGCCCTTCAGAGATCTCTGTGAGAGTGGAGCAGAGTCAATAGCAAAAACAGGTATATCCTTTTCTAATGTGCAAACCTGAAAACCATGCATGGCTACAAATTGAGTGTCAATAAGATTGACGGCCGCTCCACTATCAACAAAAATCTCACAAGAAATGACTTTGCTCTCTAGCGCCACCCTGGCAGACAGGAGAAAACGGGAACTGCAGGTCAGAGGAAAAGCATCAATTCCTACATCAACTTTGCCCAAAGTAGCAGATGAAGCAGAGTTTGATGATTTACCTTTTGAGGTTTTTCTCTTATTATCGCTCTTAGTACAGTTCAAGAATCTCCTAGACGGACAAACATTTGCCAAATGACCTATGCCCCCACAACAAAAACACACCATACTCTGAGGACTAAATCCTCTTTTATCAGGGGCAAGTCGACCTAGCTGCATGGGCTCCTCCTCAGAGGGGACTGAGACAGGATCAGGCCCCTGCACACTGAATGAGTCCGCACCACTGCCCCTAGACTGACAATGGCTAGACAGAGAGGTCTCGTTTCTTTCTCTTAGACGCCTGTCAAGGCGTACCGCCAATGACATGGCAGACTCTAAGGACGTTGGCCTCTCATGGAGAGCAAACGCATCTTTCAATCTCTCTGAGAGACCATGACAGAACTGACTCCGGAGTGCAGCATCATTCCAACCTGAATCAGCTGCCCATCTCCGAAATTCAGAACAATAAAGCTCCGCAGACAGTTTGCTCTGGCATAAAAAACGTAAGTTAGATTCGGCCAGAGCAACACGATCCGGGTCATCATATATCTGCCCCAGGGCCACAAAAAATCCTTCCACGGATCGAAGGGAGGGATCCCCTGATGGCAGCGAAAAAGCCCAAGTCTGAGCATTACCCCTGAGCAGGGAGATGACAATCCTCACCCTCTGCTCCTGATTACCAGAGGAATGGGGACACAAGCAAAAATGGAGTTTGCATGCCTCTCTGAAGCGAACAAAACTCTCACTGCCCCCGGAGAACGTTTCCGGAAGTGAGACCTTTGGCTCGCAACAGACTCCATGGGCCGGAGCAGAGCCCAATGCTTGAAGCTGAGTCATAGATTGACAGAGATCCGCTACCTCCAAAGAAAGACCCTGCATGCGGTCAACCAGGCCAGAAAGCGGATCCATGTCAAAAAAGACGGTTTTGGTGGATTATAATGTCACGGCTGTATGTGAGCAACAAGAGCATGCACAGAAAATACAGCTACTGACCGGACCCAAACTAGGGAGGATAAAGGGTGACCCCTGTCAGACCCTCAAAGCTCTCCCTATGCTGCTAAGCCCATGCCCGGATCCAAATGGTGGAACGAGGCATGCCCGCGTACCTAAGACTGATGACCACTGTAACCCCTACAATAGTGGAAGGGGCACGGCCACCGGTGCCCTGCTCAGTATATGGAGGGAACCGTGGTCGCCTCGGATCCAGTCAGAAAACACACAGATACACTACAATGTCTGCACACTTAGCTGAAGGAGCTGCAGCCGCAGTGAAGACGGATCCAAAGACAGGCTGGCAATATCCGGAGTACTTGCTGCAGCAGAACACAGGTCCAGTGAAAGGATAGCATACAAGGGAAGATACTCAAGCAAGAGCTACAACTCAAATGAGAAATATAATCCACACACTACAAAAGGAGGAGGGGTGATTTAAAGGCAGGGAAATCAAACGCAGGAGGAACAGCTGGGAGGAAGGAAACAGAAAGTAAAGAGCTCATCACAGGGGAGGAGAAACAGAGCAGTGAGAACTCCTCCAAGCTCTAGTAGTGACATCATCACAGGGGTGGAGAAACAGAGCTGTGAGAACGTCTCAAAGCTCTGGTAGTGACAACCGTGTCTTGTAGAGCCCATAATATTTATAATGGCCCCTATAGTGCCACCAGTGTAAATACTGGAAGCACAACAAGAGACAGTATATTTATTGGGGCACTTAGGGGGCCTTATAAACATTCGGGACACTACAAAAGCCAGTATAAATATTGGGGGGCACTACAGGGGACATTATAAATGTTGGGGGCACTACAGGGATCTTTATAAATACTGGGGGCACCTTTACTAATAAGTACATTCTGGGAGAAGATTAGATACACAGTTCAGCAGACAGTATCACATATGATAGGATTAGATAAAGCAGCTCAGCAAACAGTATCTCACATGATGGCATTGGATACACAGCGCACCTGCCTTGCAATTTTTGGAAGTCTAATACCAGTTAATGGAGCGGACACTGTGTATGTGCAGGGTGCTCTCCGTTAACTTCAGGACCTGTCGCACAGGTGGTACCTACACCTATCTGACATTTATGGCATATTCTAGCAGTATGCCACTAATGTCCAAGATGGGAATATCCCTTTAATGCATTTCCTATCAGGAGTACATTGGTTACCCATCCTTCAGGGGTTCTGCCCTGTGACTAATCAGTACATACATAAAATACCGATAGAAAACGGGCACAGAAGAAATGGCACAATTTAATATTTAAGAAAAAAAACACAAGAATCTTGTTTTTTAAAGAAACACACAGAGAAAACTTTCTTTATTAAAAAATGGTCTTGGATTTCTGTGGCTTCGGCCCTTTAAGGGAGATGGAGGCTTCTTCTTAACATTCTCCTGGGATTCTTCCATTGGAGGAGGTTCAGTGTCACACCTGAGGCTGATTTTCGGGGGCCGCAGAGGGTCATACAAAGCTCTCACATTGTATACAACAAATAGAAAATAAAGATCAGCAAAAACAAGTCTCAAACACATGAAGAAAAAGCCGGACAAAACTTACCCGATCTGGTCCTGTGCTGCTCGTCAGAGGCGAGAGCCAGCCCTGCAGACTGAGGCTGGGGTCAGTGCGTCACCTCAATATATACCCACCGCCCTTTATGACATCATATGTAAATGAGCCATAGCCCTTATTTTGATGTCACAAGAAAGAGAGTCATCTGCCAGGATTCTAATCATGACATCAAAAAAAGTGTATCAACATGACAGCGGCCATTTTGAATGTAATAATGTGCAGACTATAGATAATGGGTTAGCACTTTTTCCTTGCAGATCCCCAGAGCAGGGGGTATCTGCAAATGGTTTGTTCTTTAATCTAATTTTATGGTATGTACAGTATTGTTTTTCTATATTTAAAACCCAGCTTAGCCATGTATGGATGGCCCAGCCAAGGTTTATTAATCCTGGCTTAGTCCTTTGCAGGAGATTGGGTGGTAACCAGGATCTGCCCCCAGCTCAGTTTGGCGGTTGATTAGTGAGAGTTCAGCAAGGAAGAAATTTTTGCCTAATGCTCCCTCCTGTTAGGCCCAAGAAACACACTCGACTAACGGATCTCTGCAAGATCCACGGAAAAAGAGAAAAGGAGAGTAAAGAAGAACTTAGAATCTGCATAGCCAAGCATTGGAGTCAGCAATGTAATGTCACGGAAGGTGTACAGGAAACAAGACAATGCAAAAGAATCTATGACTCACTGGATCCAAAACTAAGGAACAAAAGGGAGACCCCTGCATGAGACCTGGCACTCTCCCTGACTGCTCAGCCTATGCGAACACCCCAAAGGTGGATGATCGCATATCCCCGTACCTCGACTATATAATACCTGAACACCCTACAATAGTGAGGGGACACGACCACCGGCTCCCTACACTAGACACGGAGGGAGTCAGGGTCATTTGGGATCCAGCAAACAGAAAATCACAAATGAATGTACAGCACTTATCTTGTAGAAGACTGGGAAATAGGAACAGCATGCACACACACTCCAGGAAGTTGTATAAGCCGCACACTAATGCATTATGGGGAGGAATTTAAAGGGATGCAATCAGTCCAACTACATGACAGCTGAGAGAGACTAACGAGATGAGGAACTGAAAACCAAAAAAAAGAAAACTCAAGGAGGAGGTTCTGAAAGGCTTCTGTCAGAGCTTCTCAGCTGTCTGGTTGTGACAGTACCCCTCCCTCTACGAGTGGACTCCGGACACTCATAGCCCACCTTCTCAGGAAGGGACCTATGGAAAGCCCTGATGAGACGAGTGGCCTTAATGTCCGTCACTGGGACCCACATCCTCTCCTCAGGACCATAACCCTCCCAATGAACGAGGTACTGGAGGGAACCGCGGACAAGACGAGAATCCATAATCCTAGAGACCTGAAATTCAAGATTCCCATCAACCATAATCGGAGGAGGAGGCAAAGGCGAGGGTATAATGGGTTGAACATAAGGTTTCAATAAGGACTTATGAAAAACATTATGGATCTTCCAAGTCTGAGGAAGATCAAGACGGTAGGCAACAGGATTGATGACAGACAGGATCTTGTAAGGCCCAATAAACCTAGGACCCAACTTCCAGGAGGGAACCTTCAATTTGATATTCTGGGTAGACAACCACACCAGATCACCAACATTCAGGTCCGGACCAGGCACACGTCTCTTATCTGCCACACGCTTATATCTCTCACTCATGCTCTTTAGATTATCCTGAATCTTTTGCCAAATAGATGACAAAGACGAGGAGAATCTGTCCTCATCAGGTAAACCAGAAGACCCCTCTCCCGAGAAAGTCCCAAACTGCGGATGAAACCCATATGCACCAAAAAATGGTGACTTATCAGAGGAGTCCTGGCGACGGTTATTTAAAGCAAACTCAGCAAGGGACAAAAAAGAACACCAATCCTCCTGATTCTCCACCACAAAACAGCGCAGATATGTCTCCAGATTCTGATTGACGCGCTCCGTCTGGCCATTCGACTGCGGGTGGAAAGCAGAAGAGAATGACAACCGAACCCCCAAGCGAGAACACAAAGCCTTTCAGAATCTGGAAACAAACTGCGTGCCCCTATCAGAGACTATGTCTGAAGCAATACCATGCAATTTGACAATGTGATCAATAAATGCCTGCGCCAGCGTCTTAGCATTGGGCAAACCAGGAAAAGGTATGAAATGCACCACCACCAGAATCACAGTCTTCCCCGAGGAACGAGGCAGGTCCGTTATGAAGTCCATGGACAGATGTGTCCAAGAACGGGAAGGAATGGGTAAGGGAAGGAGAGGACCTGATGGCCGTGAATGAGGGACTTTGGCACGAGCGCAAGTCTCGCAGGCTGCCACAAAACCCTCAACCGACTTACGAAGCGCAGGGCACCAGAATCTCCGAGCGATGAGATCCAGTGTGGCTCTTGCCTCCGGCTGCCCAGCAAGGACCGTATCGTGGTGTTCCTTAAAAATCTTGTGTCTTAAAGCGAGAGGCACAAACAACCTCCCAGGAGGACAAAGATCAGGAGCCTCCGACTGGGCTGCCTGCACCTCTGCCTCCAATTCAGGAAAAAGAGCAGAGACCACCACACCTTCAGCCAAAATGGAACCCGGGTCTTCAAAATTCCCACCTCCCGGAAAACAACGTGACAGGGTATCTGCCTTAACATTCTTAACCCCAGGGCTTAACGTGACAACAAAATTAAACCTTGAAAAGAACAAAGACCATCTGGCCTGTCTCGGGTTCAGACGCTTGGCTGACTCCAAGTAGGCCAGATTTTTATGGTCAGTAAACACAGTGATAGGGTGTCTGGCTCCCTCTAGCCAATGGCGCCATTCCTCAAAAGCCAACTTGATGGCCAACAATTCCCTATCTCCCACATCGTAATTTCTCTCTGCGGAGGAGAGTTTTTTCGAGAAAAAGGCACACGGTCGCCATTTGGCAGGAGAGGAACCCTGAGACAAGACAGCACCCACACCCACCTCAGAAGCATCAACCTCAACTATTAAGGGTAAAGAAATATCAGGTTGTACCAGGATGGGAGCGGAAGCAAAACTCTCCTTGATATTAGAAAAGGCCTTACGCGCCTCTACCGACCAGGAAGAAAAATCTACCCCCTTTCTGGTCATATCAGTGAGTGGTTTAACAACAGAGGAATAATTCAAAATAAACTTCCTGTAATAATTGGCAAAGCCCAAAAAACGCATCAGCGCCTTCTGATTCTCAGGAAGCTCCCACTCAAGCACAGCGAGGACCTTCTCGGGGTCCATGCAAAAACCAGAAGCGGAGAGAAGAAACCCCAGAAATTGAATTTCTGGAACCGCAAACACATATTTTTCCAGTTTCGCATATAATTTATTCTCCCGCAGGATGAGCAACACCTGACGTAAGTGTTCCTTATGAGTTTTGAAATCAGGAGAAAAAATCAAAATGTCATCCAAATACACTAATACAAATTTTCCCATTAAATGATAAAAAATGCTGTTCACGAAATGCTGAAAAACGGCTGGGGCATTCATCAAACCAAAAGGCATAACCAAATTCTCAAAATAGCCCTCAGGGGTATTGAAGGCCGTCTTCCATTCGTCTCCTTCTCTGACCCTGACCAGGTTGTATGCCCCTCTTAGGTCTAATTTGGAAAAGACTTTAGCCCCAACAACCTGGTTAAACAGGTCCAGGATCAGAGGAAGTGGATAAGGGTCACGAATAGAGTTGAGCGAACACCTGGATGTTCGGGTTCGAGAAGTTCGGCCGAACTTCCCGTAAATGTTCGGGTTCGGGATCCGAACCCGAACCGAACTTCGTCCCGAACCCGAACCCCATTGAAGTCAATGGGGACCAGAACCTTTGGGCACTAAAAAGGCTGTAAAACAGCCCAGGAAAGAGCTAGAGGGCTGCAAAAGGCAGCAACATGTAGGTAAATCCCCTGCAAACAAATGTGGATAGGGAAATGAATTAAAATAAAAAATAAAAATAAAAAATTAACCAATATCAATTGGACAGAGGTCCCATAGCAGAGAATCTGGCTTCATGTCAACACAGAATCAGTCTTCATGTCATAGCAGAGAATCAGGCTTCACGTCATCCCACCACTGGAACAGGCCACTGTCACATATTTAGGCCCAGGCACTCAGGCAGAGGAGAGAGGTCCCGTAACAGAGAATCTGGCTTCATGTCAGCACAGAATCAGTCTTCATGTCATAGCAGAGAATCAGGCTTCACGTCACCCACCACTGGAACAGGCCACTGTCACATATTTAGGCCCCGGCACCCAGACAGAATAGAGAGGTCCCGTAACAGAGAATCTGGCTTCATGTCAGCACAGAATCAGCCTTCATGTCATAGCAGAGAATCAGGCTTCACGTCACCCACCACTGGAACAGGCCACTGTCACATATTTAGGCCCAGGCACCCAGGCAGAGGAGAGAGGTCCCGTAACAGAGAATCTGGCTTCATGTCAGCACAGAATCAGTCTTCATGTCATAGCAGAGAATCAGGCTTCACGTCACCCACCACTGGAACAGGCCACTGTCACATATTTAGGCCCCGGCACCCAGGCAGAGGAGAGAGGTCCCGTAACAGAGAATCTGGCCTTATGTCAGCGCAGAATCTGTCTTCATGTCATAGCAGAGAATCAGGCTTCATGTCACCCACCACTGGAACAGGCCACTGTCACACATTTAGGCCCCGGCACCCAGACAGAGGAGAGCGGTCCAGTAACAGAGAATCTGGCCTTATGTCAGCGCAGAATCTGTCTTCATGTCATAGCAGAGAATCAGGCTTCACGTCAGCCACCACTGGAACAGGCCACTGTCACACATTTAGGCCCAGGCACCCAGGCAGAGGAGAGCGGTCCCGTAACAGAGAATCTGGCCTTATGTCAGCGCAGAATCTGTATTCGTGTCATAGCAGAGAATTAGGCTTCACGTCACCCACCACTGGAACAGGCCACTGTCACACATTTAGGCCCCGGCACCCAGACAGAGGAGAGGTTCATTCAACTTTGGGTTGCCCCGCAATATAATGGTAAAATGAAATTAAAAATAGTATTGAATGAGGAAGTGCCCTGGAGTAGAATAATATATTGTTAAGGGGAGGTAGTTAATATCTAATCTGCACAAGGGATGGACAGGTCCTGTGGGATCCATGCCTGGTTCATTTTTATGAACGTCAGCTTGTCCACATTGGTTGTAGACAGGCGGCTGCGTTTGTCTGTAATGACGCCCCCTGCCGTGCTGAATACACGTTCAGACAAAACGCTGGCCGCCGGGCAGGCCAGCACCTCCAAGGCATAAAAGGCTAGCTCTGGCCATGTGGACAATTTGGAGACCCAGAAGTTGAATGGGGCCGAACCATCAGTCAGTACGTGGAGGGGTGTGCACAGGTACTGTTCCACCATGTTAGTGAAATGTTGCCTCCTGCTAACACGTTCCGTATCAGGTGGTGGTGCACTTAGCTGTGGCATGTTGACAAAACTTTTCCACATCTCTGCCATGCTAACCCTGCCCTCAGAGGAGCTGGGCGTGACACAGCTGCGTTGGCGACCTCTTGCTCCTCCTCTGCCTTCGCCTTGGGCTTCCACTGGTTCCCCTGTGACATTTGGGAATGCTCTCAGTAGCGCGTCTACCAACGTGCGCTTGTACTCGCGCATCTTCCTATCACGCTCCAGTGTAGGAAGTAAGGTGGGCACATTGTCTTTGTACCGGGGATCCAGCAGGGTGGCAACCCAGTAGTCCGCACACGTTAAAATGTGGGCAACTCTGCTGTCGTTGCGCAGGCACTGCAGCATGTAGTCGCTCATGTGTGCCAGGCTGCCCAGAGGTAAGGACAAGCTGTCCTCTGTGGGAGGCGTATCGTCATCGTCCTGTGTTTCCCCACAGCCACGCACAAGTGATGGGCCTGAGCTGCTTTGGGTGCCACCCCGCTGTGAACATGCTTCATCCTCATCCTCCTCCACCTCCTCCTCGTCCTCCTCGTCCTCCAGTAGTGGGCCCTGTCTGGCCACATTTGTACCTGGCCTCTGGTGTTGCAAAAAACCTCCCTCTGAGTCACTTCGAAGAGACTGGCCTGAAAGTGCTAAAAATGACCCCTCTTCCTCCTCTTCCTCCTGGGCCACCTCCTCTTCCATCATCGCCCTAAGTGTTTTCTCAAGGAGACATAGAAGCGGTATTGTAACGCTGATAACGGCGTCATCGCCACTGGCCATGTTGGTGGAGTACTCGAAACAGCGCAACAGGGCACACAGGTCTCTCATGGAGGCCCAGTCATTGGTGGTGAAGTGGGTCTGATCCGCAGTGCGACTGACCCGTGTGTGCTGCAGCTGAAACTCCACTATGGCCTGCTGCTGCTCGCACAGTCTGTCCAGCATGTGCAAGGTGGAGTTCCACCTGGTGGGCACGTTGCATATGAGGCGGTGAGCGGGAAGGCCGAAGTTACGCTGTAGCGCAGACAGGCAAGCAGCGGCAGGGTGTGAACGCCGGAAGCGCGAACAGACGGCCCGCACTTTATGCAGCAGCTCTGACATGTCGGGGTAGTTGCGAATGAACTTCTGCACCACCAAATTCAGCACATGCGCCAGGCAAGGGATGTGCGTCAAACCGGCTAGTCCCAGAGCTGCAACGAGATTTCGCCCATTATAGCACACCACCAGGCCGGGCTTGAGGCTCACCGGCAGCAACCACTCGTCGGTCTGTTGTTCTATACCCCGCCACAACTCCTGTGCGGTGTGGGGCCTGTCCCCCAAACATATGAGTTTCAGAACGGCCTGCTGACGTTTACCCCGGGCTGTGCTGAAGTTAGTGGTGAAGGTGTGTGGCTGACTGGATGTGCAGGTGGAAGAAGAGGAGGCGGAAGGACGTGCGCCAAACTGCTCTTCGTCTGGGGCCCAGCCGCCACTACATTTACCAAGTGTGCAGTTAGAGAGATATAGCGTTCCTGGCCGTGCTTACTGGTCCATGTATCTGTGGTTAGGTGGACCTTGCCACAGATGGCGTTGCGCAGTGCACACTTGATTTTATCGGATACTTGGTTGTGCAGGGAAGGCACGGCTCTCTTGGAGAAGTAGTGCCGGCTGGGAACAACATACTGTGGGACAGCAAGCGACATGAGCTGTTTGAAGCTGTCTGTGTCCACCAGCCTAAATGACAGCATTTCATAGGCCAGTAGTTTAGAAATGCTGGCATTCAGGGCCAGGGATCGAGGGTGGCTAGGTGGGAATTTTATGCTTTCTCTCAAATGTTTGTGAGATGGAGAGCTGAACGCTGCCGTGTGACATGGTTGAGATGCTTGGTGACGCAGGTGGTGGTGTTGGTGGTACATCCCATGTTTGCTGGGCGGCAGGTGCCAACGTTCCTCCAGAGGCGGAGGAAGAGGCCGAGGCGGCAGCAGCAGCAGAAGAGGTAGCAGGGGGAGCCTGAGTGACTTCCTTGTTTTTAAGGTGTTTACTCCACTGCAGTTCATGCTTTGCATGCAGGTGCCTGGTCATGCAGGTTGTGCTAAGGTCCAGAACGTTAATGCCTCGCTTCAGGCTCTGATGGCACAGCGTGCAAACCACTCGGGTCTTGTCGTCAGCACATTGTTTGAAGAAGTGCCATGCCAGGGAACTCCTTGAAGCTGCCTTTGGGGTGCTCGGTCCCAGATGGCGGCGGTCAGTAGCAGGCGGAGTCTCTTGGCGGCGGGTGTTCTCATTTTGCCCACTGCTCCCTCTTTTGCTACGCTGTTGGCTCGGTCTCACCACTGCCTCTTCCTCTGAACTGTGAAAGTCAGTGGCACGACCTTCATTCCATGTGGGGTCTAGGACCTCATCGTCCCCTGCATCGTCTTCCACCCAGTCTTGATCCCTGACCTCCTGTTCAGTCTGCACACTGCAGAAAGACGCAGCAGTTGGCACCTGTGTTTCATCATCATCAGAGACGTGCTGAGGTGGTATTCCCATGTCCTCATCATCAGGAAACATAAGTGGTTGTGCGTTAGTGCATTCTATCTCTTCCACCCCTGGGGAAGGGCTAGGTGGATGCCCTTGGGAAACCCTGCCAGCAGAGTCTTCAAACAGCATAAGAGACTGCTGCATAACTTGAGGCTCAGACAGTTTCCCTGATATGCATGGGGGTGATGTGACAGACTGATGGGCTTGGTTTTCATGCGCCATCTGTGCGCTTTCTGCAGAAGACTGGGTGGGAGATAATGTGAACGTGCTGGATGCACTGTCGGCCACCCAATTGACTAATGCCTGTACATGCTCAGGCCTTACCATCCTTAGAACGGCATTGGGCCCCACCAAATATGGCTGTAAATTATGGCGGCTACTGGGACCTGAGGTAGTTGGTACACTAGGACGTGTGGCTGTGGCAGAACGGCCACGTCCTCTCCCAGCACCAGAGGGTCCACTAACACCACCACGACCATGTCCACGTCCGCGTCCCTTACTAGATGTTTTCCTCATTGTTACCGTTCACCACAATAAGAAAAATATTATTCGGGCCAATGTATTGAATTCCAATTCGGGCCTTTTTTTACAGACACCTAACACTATCTGGCTATCTATTTAGGTACCGTATTACACTAATACAGGCACACCAGTAATGACAGATTTAGCTGAATATAAATGTGAGGCCTATTTTTTAGGCGCTGGGTGACAGGTATACGTTTAATCACAGAATTAGACTTGGATCTGCACTGTAGCGTGTGTGTTAAGTTTTTGAGACTGACCCTATCAGCACCTTGAATCTAATATACCCTTTTACGGATAGATTAAAAGTAGGCCTGATACAGCAGAAACCACAAATTTTGAGAATTGCAAATTTGGGAATTGTTTTTCAACCCAGAACAAAAACTGTGCTTTGACGGTCACAAACAATAACTTGACCAGCTAAAACAGTACAGATTTGGTTGAATATAAATGTGAGGCCTATTTTTTAGGCGCTGGGTGACAAGTATACGTTTATTTACAGAATTAGACTTGGATCTGCACTGTAGCGTGTGTGTTAAGTTTTTGAGAATGACCCTATCAGCACCTTGAATCTAATATACCCTTTTAGGGATAGATTAAAAGTAGGCCTGATACAGCAGAAACCACAAATTTTGAGAATTGCAAATTTGGGAATTGTTTTTCAACCCAGAACAAAAACTGTGCTTTGACGGTCACAAACAATAACTTGACCAGCTAAAACAGTACAGATTTGGTTGAATATAAATGTGAGGCCTATTTTTTAGGCGCTGGGTGACAAGTATACGTTTAATTACAGAATTAGACTTGGATCTGCACTGTAGCGTGTGTGTTAAGTTTTTCAGAATGACCCTATCAGAACCTTGAATCTAATATACCCTTTTACCCTCAGTTCACACCTGAGCGTTTTACAGCGCGTTCCTACGCGCTGTAAAATGCACAACAAGGAGAAACCAATGCTTCCCTATGGGAATGGTTCACACCTGGGCGTTTTACAGCGCGTACGATCGCGCTGTAAAACGCCCGACGCTCAAACAAGTACTTGAGCTTCTTTGGGGCGTTTTGTCGCGCGTTTGTGGCCATAGGACACTGCTGTCAATCAAACAAGCGCAAAAAACGCGCATAAAAAACGCGCGTAAAACGCGCGTCTCAGAAACGCTCAGGTGTGAACCCAGGGTTAGGGATAGATTAAAAGTAGGCTTGATACAGCAGAAACCACTAATTTTGAGAATTGCAAATTTGGGAATTGTTTTTCAACCCATAACAAAAACTGTGCTTTCACGGTCACAAACAATAACTTGACCAGCTAAAACAGTACAGATTTGGTTGAATATAAATGTGAGGCCTATTTTTTAAGCGCTGGGTGACAGGCTCAACTTGCCCCTGATGTAGTATATGTCCAAAAAATAACCACACTATTGATGGTTAAATGCACTTGATGAAAGCTTGACCCTGATGTAGGATATAGCAAAAAATAACCACACTATTGATGGTTAAATGCACTTGGGTGACACAAGCTCAGCTTGCCCCTGATGTAGTATATGGCCAAAAAATAACCACACTATTGATGGTGAAATGCACTTGATGAAAGCTTGACCCTGATGTAGGATATAGCAAAAAATAACCACACTATTTATGGTTAAATGTACTTGGTGGTAGCTTGTGCTGGCGCACCACAAGCCACAAAATGGCCGCCGATCACCCCAGAAAAAAGTGATATAAAAACGCTCTGGGCAGCCTAAAAAAAGTGAGCAATTCAATATTAGCACTTCAATGATCCACAGCTGTAGATCGATCACTGAATGAAGTCTTTTGGAGGAGTTAATCTGCCTAATCTCGCCCTAACGTCGCAGCTGCAACCTCTCCCTACGCTTGTATCAGCAGAGAGACGTGCAGCGCTACGTGACCCAAGCTTATATAGAGGCTGGGTCACATGCTGCACTGGCCCATCACAGCCATACCAATAGTAGGCATGGCTGTGATGGCCTCTTGGGGCAAGTAGTATGATGCTTGTTGATTGGCTGCTTTGCAGCCTTTCAAAAAGCGCCAAGAAAGCGCCGAACACCGCACCCGAACCCGGACTTTTACGAAAACTATACAGTTCGGGTTCGCTCATCCCTATTCAGGACCTGTCGCACAGGTGGTACCTACACCTATCTGACATTTATGGCATATTCTAGCAGTATGCCACTAATGTCCAAGATGGGAATATCCCTTTAATGCATTTCCTATCAGGAGTACATTGGTTACCCATCCTTCAGGGGTTCTGCCCTGTGACTAATCAGTACATACATAAAATACAGATAGAAAACGGGCACAGGAGAAATGGCACAATTTAATATTTAAGAAAAAAAACACAAGAATCTTGTTTTTTAAAGAAACACACAGAGAAAACTTTCTTTATTCAAAAAAAATGGTCTTGGATTTCTGTGGCTTCGGCCCTTTAAGGGAGATGGAGGCTCCTTCTTCACATTCTCCTGGGATTCTTCCATTGGAGGAGGTTCAGTGTCACACCTGAGGCTGATTTTCGGGGGCCGCAGAGGGTCATACAAAGCTCTCACATTGTATACAACAAATAGAAAATAAAGATCAGCAAAAACAAGTCTCAAACACATGAAGAAATAGCCGGACAAACTTACCCGATCTGGTCCTGTGCTGCTCGTCAGAGGCCTCTAAAGGAGAGAGCCAGCCCTGCAGACTGAGGCTGGGGTCAGTGCGTCACCTCAATATATACCCACCGCCCTTTATGACATCATATGTAAATGAGCCATAGCCCCCATTTTGATGTCACAAGAAAGAGAGTCATCTGCCAGGATTCTAATCATGACATCACAAACAGTGTGTCAACATGACAGCGGCCATTTTGAATGTAATAATGTACAGACTATAGATAATGGGTTAGCACTTTCTCCTTGCAGCCCCCCAGAGCAGGGGGTATCTGCAAATGGTTTGTTCTTTAATCTAATTTTATGGTATGTACAGTATTGTTTTTCTATATTTAAAACCCAGCTTAGCCATGTATGGATGGCCCAGCCAAGATTTATTAATCCTGGCTTAGTCCTTTGCAGGAGATTGGGTGGTAACCAGGATCTTCCCCCAGCTCAGTTTGGCGGGTGATTAGTGAGAGTTCAGCAAGGAAGAAATTTTTGCCTAATGCTCCCTCCTCTTAGGCCCAAGAAACACACTAGACTAACAGATCTCTGCAAGATCCACGGAAAAAGAGAAAAGGAGAGTAAAGAAGATCTTAGAATCTGCATAGCCAAGCATTGAAGTCAGCAAGGTAATCTGTGACTACAGCCATTCAGACTTTGCTACACTGAGGGACACTGTTAAGACACCCTTCACACCTGGACACACCCTGGCCAGATGCTCCATCAAACCCCTGTATCCTGCAATGGACATTATAGCCATTACAGCCAAGATACTGTTGCCTGCCAGTCATAGATTTTGTTGAGACTTTAGCAACAAAGTGTACAAAGAGGGCCATAACTCATATCCTTGTCTAAATGCATACACTGCTAACTGGGAGAGAATTGCACTGTGTACAGTTGGAACTATGGTTTGCTATAGTTAGATGTACCACAATTCCTATTTTGCTGTACAGTAAAGAGAGATGTTTATTTTTCTACCAATGGCCTATTTTTCTGACTCCTACATCATTTGCTGGCCATTGCACTCTACATACCCTGCCTTTAACCCATTCAGACACCTAACATCACGGGCATAAGTTCGCCAGATAATTATACTGTGTCTTGTAGAGCCCATAATATTTATAATGGCCCCATAGTGCCACCAGTGTAAATACTGGAAGCACTACAAGAGACAGTATATTTATTGGGGCACTTAGGGGGCCTTATAAACATTCGGGACACTACAAAAGCCAATATAAATATTGGGGGGCACTACAGGGGACATTATAAATGTTGGGGGCACTACAGGGAGCATTATAAATACTGGGGGCACCATTACTAATAAGTACATTCTGGGAGAAGATTAGATACACAGTTTAGCAGACAGTATCGCATATGATAGGATTAGATAAAGCAGCTCAGCAAACAGTATCTCACATCATGGCATTGGATACACAGCGCACCTGCCTTGCAATTTTTGAAAGTCTAATACCAGTTAATGGAGCGGACACTGTGTATGTACAGCGTGCTCTCCGTTAACTTCAGGACCTGTCGCACAGGTGGTACCTACACCTATCTGACATTTATGGCATATTCTAGCAGTATGCCACTAATGTCCAAGATGGGAATATCCCTTTAATGCATTTCCTATCAGGAGTACATTGGTTACCCATCCTTCAGGGGTTCTGCCCTGTGACTAATCAGTACTGTGGTGTCTCACAGGGTGAAGTAATTGAGGGTATATATGTGTCTCCCAGGTTCTTAGCATATGCTGAAGAAAGTTATTTAGGAAAGGGTTAAAAAACCTAAGCCTGGGTCCTGATGAGCTGCACCTGGGGAGTTGCTAGATAACGGGGCTGACAACACACTTGCTCAGAACTTCCTGGGAGTGAGAGAAGCCACATCTTACTGAGGGACCCTGAAGGTCCAGAGCCTTCAAACTGCAAGTATCACAGGTTGCTGTTCAGACAGCGTGCTTATTACGGGTGGACTGAGCATAGCTCAGCCACGTCCTAGAGAGGGACCTATTGTTTAGTTAGAGCCTGGACAAGGCTAGGTGTTTTGTTTATGTTTTGGTGTTTTAATGCAACCTGTGAAATAAAAGCTGGCAGGACGCCAGTTGAAATGCACTTCTGTCTCCTGAGGTCTCCTTCTGCGAAATACTCTGACTAATCCCCCTACCTTTTCACCCCTGGAAAGGTGAGCTAAATAACGGACTGTCACAATTGGTGGAGGATGCGCGCAACGACACCTCAGAAAAGCTGAATGCTGCAGTGCTGTGTGGGAACTTAAAGGGCCAGAAGCCCGTTTGCTCAGTGGAACAGGTGCTGCTGAATACTTAAAAAAAAATAAAAAAAAAAAACTGTGTGGAGTTAAAGGGGGCCTGCTGCTGGAAATTTTTCTGGTCCTTGAACAGCTGGTTGCTAAGGGTAACGCCTGAATACAAATTGTTTATGGACTTGGACAGGTATATGTCCTGGGTAAAACCTGCTACATTGCTGCAGAGAAAGACTCCTGACATGGAGGATATGTTAAAGGCTTTGCTGCAAGCCACTGCAGCCCAGCAACATGCAAACAAAGTGCAGCAAGAAGCTAATCGGCAGACAGAGGATCTGGCGCGGTCTATGGCAATGCAACTTACCACTCTAACCGAGATGCAAAACAAAGATCGTGTTGCTTTGACTGAGGTGGTGCAGCGCTTTGCAGACCAGCCCCCTTGGTCGACTGAAAGTGGTCCCATGGGGAAGAAGGACATATGTGCTGGGAACTACCTACAAAAGATGGCTGCCACGGATGATGTGGAGGCTTATTTTATGACCTTTGAGCGCACCGATGAGCGTGAAAGATGGCCACTAGATCAGTGGGCGGGGTTGATAGCCCCCTTTCTCAGTGGAGAGGCTCAGAAGTCTTATTATGATTTGGATCCTGCCGACGCTCAGGATTACTGTAAGCTGAAAGCGGAGATTTTGGCCCGTCTGGGAGTTACTTTGTCGGTTCGGGCCCAAAGAGTGCACCATTGGGGTTTTCAGGCAGACAAACCAGCTCGCTCCCAAATGTACGACCTGGTACACTTAACCAAGAAGTGGTTACAACCAGATGTTCTATCGGCTCCAGAGGTTGTCCAACGTGTGGTAGTGGACAGATATCTTAGAGCCCTTCCTCCTGAAATATGCAAGTGGGTTACCCACGGTGACCCTAACAGCGCAGATGAGTTGGTCTCTCTGGTGGAAAGATATGCTGCGGCAAAGGACCTGCTACAAAAGCCCCGCCTAACCCAGGAAAGTACCCGGCAGGGGGGTACTCCTGCGAGGGGTGAGGCCCCTAACAGGGACACAAGGTCCAAAGCTGAACTCTGGCCGGAACGCTTCGAAAGGTCCAAGTCTGACTTTCTGAGACCAGAACCTATCAAATGCTTCCGGTGTAAGGGACCAGGACATATTGCTGCTAACTGTCCGTTAAACTCAGAGCCCATGCAGTGTGATATGAGTGCTATGCCAAATACGAAATCGATGTTTGCCCAAGGGGTTTGTTCTATTGTAACCCCTGAAAAGGTCGATAAACATCTGTGTCCTGTTTCAGTAGAGGGGAGAGAGGTGCAGGCTCTCCTGGATACTGGCAGTATGATCACGTTAGTCAAAGCCAGTTTGGTAAACTCTGATAGCTTACAGACCCAGTCAGTAGGGGTCACCTATATTCATGGGGAAACTCGCGAGTATAATACGGCACGTGTTACCATAGGAACTGTGCTCAACCAGGTAACCTGTCAGGTAGCGATAATACCCACTCTCATGTATGACGTAATACTGGGGAGGGATTTTCCTTTTTTCTGGGAATTGTGGGAAAAAAGGGTTAAAGAGCCAACAGTGGTTACGATCTCTGGAGAAAGGGCAACAGGAGTCACAGAACCTGAGCTTCTTCATGAGGTTCTGTCATCTCCTGATAAGACCGTGTTTCCTTTTGATGTAATGTCAGGGGACACCGAAACCACTGATGTAAGTGGGGAGCCAGAGGAGAGGGTTGAAAATGTCTTAGTGGATATAAAGGTTTCACGCGACAATTTTGCCACAGCGCAGCTGAATGACCCTACTTTGGTTCGGGCCCGGGAAAATGTAAAAATAATAAATGGTGTTCTGGTTTACCCAGGGGTCACGCTTGCTTATCCCCATATTGCGATGCAAAATAACTTACTGTATCAGGTAGACAAGCAACGTGAAGACATCGTAGAACAACTGATAGTTCCCAAGCCATTTAGGAAGATGGTCTTGGATCTAGCACATGGTCATTTGTTGGGGGGACATCTGGGGATGGAAAAGACAAAAGAACGAATTTTAATGCGTTTCTTTTGGCCAGGGCTAGTAGCAGAGGTACGAGATTACTGTGCATCTTGTCCCGAGTGCCAATATACATCTCCGTCCCCTAACTTTAGAAGCCCATTGGTACCCTTACCCATTGTGGAAGTGCCATTCGAACGAATAGCTATGGATCTGGTAGGCCCTATAGTGAAATCAGCTCGCGGACATCAGTACATACTAGTGATCCTAGACTACGCCACCAGATATCCAGAAGCTATTCCATTAAGAAATATGACGGCAAAGACCATAGCCAAGGAGTTGGTCCTGGTGTTCAGTAGGGTTGGGATCCCAAAAGAGATCTTAACGGATCAGGGCACCCCATTTATGTCCAGGGTGACCAAAGAATTATGTCGGCTATTCAGGGTGAAGCATATCCGAACTTCAGTCTACCATCCGCAAACGGATGGATTGGTGGAAAGATTCAATAAAACCCTGAAAAACATGTTAAGAAAGGTGATTGCCAAGGATGGTAGGGATTGGGATTGCCTACTTCCCTATTTACTATTTGCCATACGAGAAGTACCGCAATCGTCTACGGGGTTTTCACCCTTTGAACTTCTGTATGGCAGGCAGCCCCGAGGGCTACTCGACATAGCTAAAGAGACGTGGGAGCACGAATCTACCCCGTACCGCAGTATAATTGAGCATGTGTCACAGATGCAGGACCGGATCAAGGCAGTCATGCCCTTGGTTCGAGAACATATGCAGCAAGCCCAACAGGCCCAAAGTAGAATATATAACCGGGGTGCGAAACTGCGTCATTTTAGCCCAGGGGACCGGGTGCTTGTATTAATACCCACAGTAGAGAGCAAATTCTTAGCAAAATGGCAAGGGCCCTTCACAATTGTTAAAAAGATAAGCGAGGTGAACTATCTAGTTCATCAGCCCGGGAAGAGAAAACTCGAACAGAACTATCATATTAACTTGATAAAGCCCTGGAAAGATAGGGAAGCTCTGGTGGTAAACTCAGCACCACGAAGCTACACCGTACCTGAGGTTAGAATTGCTGAGTCCCTGTTTCCCCATCAGAAACAGGAATCACAGGAATTCGTTATGAGAAATAACGATTTCTTCTCAGAACTCCCAGGCCTCACTCATGTGATAAAACACGATATTGTCACAGAACCCAGTGTTAAGGTGAAGATTAAGCCCTACCGGGTCCCCGAAGCGAGGCGCGAGGTCATTACCCAAGAGATTAACAAGATGTTAGACCTAGGGGTAATAGAAGAGTCCGTAAGTGAGTGGTCTAGTCCCATCGTTTTAATTCCCAAACCTGATGGGTCCATAAGGTTCTGTAATGACTATCGCCAGTTAAACTTGGTCTCAAAGTTTGACGCCTACCCAATGGCGAGAGTAGACAAACTAATAGACAAGCTGGGTAGTGCTCGGTACTTAACAACATTGGACTTAACTAAAGGGTACTGGCAAATTCCGCTAACTGAAAAGGCCAAGGAAAAGACGGCTTTTTCTGCACCCAGTGGTCATTTCCAATACACTAGGTTGCCATTTGGCCTCCATGGGGCCCCGGCGACTTTTCAGCGTATGATGGATAGGATCCTAAGGCCACATATTGGTTATACATCAGCATATCTGGATGATGTAATAATTTACAGTAGCGACTGGGAGTCTCACCTACAAAAAGTGCAGGCGGTCGTGGATTCACTAAGAAAGGCGGGTCTCACCGCAAACCCTAAAAAGTGTGCCATCGGCTTGGAAGAAGCCAAGTATTTGGGATACACCATTGGGCGAGGTCTGATCAAACCCCAGCTAAACAAAATAGACTCAATACAAAACTGGCCTAGACCCCTAAACAAGAAGCAAGTGAGGTCGTTTTTGGGAATTGCAGGGTATTACAGAAGGTTTATCCCTAATTTTGCATCTATGGCGGTTCCCTTAACCGATCTTACAAAAGGAAAAAATTCGGTGATGATAAAATGGACCCCAGAGGCCGAGAGGGCGTTCCAATCCTTGAAACAAGCCCTGTGCTCCCAGCCGGTACTGGTATGTCCGGATTTTCATAAACCCTTCTCACTGCAAACCGATGCTTCGGAGGCTGGGTTAGGAGCAGTGTTATCACAAATAATTGATGGGGAAGAACACCCTGTCTTATACATAAGTCGGAAGCTGAATGACCATGAAAAGAGGTATGCCACTGTAGAGAAAGAGGCTTTGGCCATTAAATGGGCCCTGGACACTCTCAAATACTACCTACTGGGCAGAGAATTCACCCTCATCACAGACCATGCACCCCTAAAGTGGATGCAGAATAACAAGGAAAAGAATAGTAGGGTTACCAGGTGGTTTCTGTCCTTCCAGCCTTTTAGGTTCACAGTACAGCACCGAGCAGGCAGCCTCCAGGGAAATGTAGATGGTTTGTCTCGTACTTACTGTTTGTCAAGCCAGGGTGCCCCAACCCATAGGTTAGTGCAAAAGGGGGGGAAATGTGGTGTCTCACAGGGTGAAGTAATTGAGGGTATATATGTGTCTCCCAGGTTCTTAGCATATGCTGAAGAAAGTTATTTAGGAAAGGGTTAAAAAACCTAAGCCCGGGTCCTGATGAGCTGCACCTGGGGAGTTGCTAGATAACGGGGCTGACAACACACTTGCTCAGAACTTCCTGGGAGTGAGAGAAGCCACATCTCACTGAGGGACCCTGAAGGTCCAGAGCCTGCAAACTGCAAGTATCACAGGTTGCTGTTCAGACAGCGTGCTTATTACGGGTGGACTGAGGATAGCTCAGCTACGTCCTAGAGAGGGACCTATTGTTTAGTTAGAGCCTGGACAAGGCTAGGTGTTTTGTTTATGTTTTGGTGTTTTAATGCAACCTGTGAAATAAAAGCTGGCAGGACGCCAGTTGAAATGCACTTCTGTCTCCTGAGGTCTCCTTCTGCGAAATACTCTGACTAATCCCCCTACCTTTTCACCTCTGGAAAGGTGAGCTAAATAACGGACTGTCACAGTACATACATAAAATACCGATAGAAAACGGGCACAGGAGAAATGGCACAATTTAATATTTAAGAAAAAAAACACAAGAATCTTGTTTTTTAAAGAAACACACAGAGAAAACTTTCTTTATTCAAAAAAATGGTCTTGGATTTCTGTGGCTTCGGCCCTTTAAGGGAGATGGAGGCTCCTTCTTCACATTCTCCTGGGATTCTTCCATTGGAGGAGGTTCAGTGTCACACCTGAGGCTGATTTTCGGGGGCCGCAGAGGGTCATACAAAGCTCTCACATTGTATACAACAAATAGAAAATAAAGATCAGCAAAAACAAGTCTCAAACACATGAAGAAAAAGCCGGACAAACTTACCCGATCTGGTCCTGTGCTGCTCGTCAGAGGCCTCTAAAGGAGAGAGCCAGCACTGCAGACTGAGGCTGGGGTCAGTGCGTCACCTCAATATATACCCACCGCCCTTTATGACATCATATGTAAATGAGCCATAGCCCCCATTTTGATGTCACAAGAAAGAGAGTCATCTGCCAGGATTCTAATCATGACATCACAAACAGTGTGTCAACATGACAGCGGCCATTTTGAATGTAATAATGTACAGACTATAGATAATGGGTTAGCACTTTTTCCTTGCAGCCCCCCAGAGCAGGGGGTATCTGCAAATGGTTTGTTCTTTAATCTAATTTTATGGTATGTACAGTATTGTTTTTCTATATTTAAAACCCAGCTGTCACGGCCACGGTTTTGGCCGTGACTCCTTGGGAGCCGCATACAGTTGCCCGCGGTTTGGGTTGTTGTCTCAACCGCAGCTTGAGGCTTGATGTTGTTTGCCTCAAGTGCGGTTGCCGCGGACAACAGGTATGTGTGTGGTCCCTTTGGAGTTTGTGTGCGTGTATGTATGCACTGTTGTTTGTCTGTGTGCCCTCTGTGTAGTGTGTGGTGTGCACGGACACCTTTCCTGCACTGTGGTTGCCCGTGGCAACGTTTGTCGTTGTGTACATGTGGTGGCAGTCTCCCGGCCTTGGGGCTGACTTCCAGGACACAGTTGCCACCCATGTCGTTGCCTGCGGCAACAATCACAGTGTGTTTGTTGTGTTGGACACTTTCACTTTATGTTGGTGTTTTCCCTTTCCTGTGGTGCTGGAAGGGTTAACTCCCTTCCCAGTGTGTGTGATGTCACTGGGTGTGTCTGACCGTTGGGTGTGGCCTCTTTGGCCTATAAAGCCTCTCACTTTGGCATGGCTCAGGAGGTTGCTTCAGTCACGCTTTGCTGTTGCAGCCTCCTGTGATTTCCATCTTCTTGTAAGGGCCACCCTTCCGGTCATAATTTCTAATACCGTGATGTGTTGTTGATGTCTTTGTGTTTTGTGCAGCTATGGATGTCCTGGTCCCTGTGTGTCTTCATGTGTGTGCTGTTTACCTTTGTCTGTGTGGACAGCCTTTCCTTAGCACGGGTTCCAGTCAGCAAGGCTGAGACAGGTTTGTGTGGAACTGTTTGGTTCACCTGTCTTATCCATAGTCCTGTTTATGTACCCCCCTTCTTCATGCTGCTCGCCGAGTGAGACTCCTGCTCCTCCGTGCCTAGGAGGAGTGGGTTGTCTTACCCTGCTCCTTAGCCCAGGGACCGGTCGGAGGGTAAGTCAGGGATCCGAGGTTCCTGCGCATGGGTCCTCCTACCATCAAGATCGGCCCATGCAGGTAGGAGACAGGGTCAGCGTTAGGGATGCAACAGGAGGTGACCTGCTCCCTGATTCTGTGTTCCCGGCGAGTAGCGACGGGACATCTTCCGTCACCGCACGGCTGAGGATTTCCCCCATCCTCAGCCGTGACACCAGCTTAGCCATGTATGGATGGCCCAGCCAAGGTTTATTAATCCTGGCTTAGTCCTTTGCAGGAGATTGGGTGGTAACCAGGATCTGCCCCCAGCTCAGTTTGGCGGGTGATTACTGAGAGTTCAGCAAGGAAGAAATTTTTGCCTAATGCTCCCTCCTCTTAGGCCCAAGAAACACACTAGACTAACAGATCTCTGCAAGATCCACGGAAAAAGAGAAAAGGAGAGTAAAGAAGATCTTAGAATCTGCATAGCCAAGCATTGGAGTCAGCAAGGTAATCTGTAACTACAGCCATTCAGACTTTGCTACACTGAGGGACACTGTTAAGACACCCTTCACACCTGGACACACCCTGGCCAGATGCTCCATCAAACCCCTGTATCCTGCAATGGACATTATAGCCATTACAGCCAAGGTACTGTTGCCAGACATAGATTTTGTTGAGACTTTAGCAACAAAGTGTACAAAGAGGGCCATAACTCATATCCTTGTCTAAATGCATACACTGCTAACTGGGAGAGAATTGCACTGTGTACAGTTGGAACTATGTTTTGCTATAGTTAGATGTACTACAATTCCTATTTTGCTGTACAGTAAAGAGAGATGTTTATTTTTCTACCAATGGCCTATTTTTCTGACTCCTACATCATTTGCTGGCCATTGAACTCTACATACCCTGCCTTTAACCCATTCAGACACCTAACATCACGGGCATAAGTTCGCCAGATAAATATACCGTGTCATGTAGAGCCCATAATATTTATAATGGCCCCTATAGTGCCACCAGTGTAAATACTGGAAGCACTACAAGAGACAGTATATTTATTGGGGCACTTAGGGGGCCTTATAAACATTCGGGACACTACAAAAGCCAGTATAAATATTGGGGGGCACTACAGGGGACATTATAAATGTTGGGGGCACTACAGGGAGCATTATAAATACTGGGGGCACCATTACTAATAAGTACATTCTGGGAGAAGATTAGATACACAGTTCAGCAGACAGTATCACATATGATAGGATTAGATAAAGCAGCTCAGCAAACAGTGTTGTTAAAGATGTGTGAATTTTATTCTATATTTTTTGTATATCTAGGACTGTAATGAGTTAAACTTTTTCTACTCCAAGTGCCTCCCCCCCCCATCCCTCTCTTTGTTTCAAGGCTAGAGAGGAGAGAGAGAGGGGCAAAGTGCTGGGCTGTAAGAAGTGTCTGATTTCTCATCTTCTTGCAGGTGTCCCATAGAGTGTGGTAGAGATGCGTAAGCCAATCATATGGCTTGATGATATATATTATTCACTGCCTATAGAGAAGCACCTCTTTGAAGTGTCACATATGACGTATGCTTTATTATTGTTAGATTGTCCGCCATTACAACATGGCGATGGTAACGAGATGTTTACATTAGTTCACATTCCAAAGTGGTATTCACTGCGCAAATGCAGATGTAATATCTCCTCTCTCTTATCTCTTCTTCCTTTTTGTCCAATGAAACAATGTTTAAGCCTCAGAGAGGACTGCCCTCTTCTGAAGATGTATAATACGCTTACCCCATGTATTAAAAATTAGAGATTGCTTTGACCAACTTCTGTGTCAGTGTTCAGTCTCTCAGCCACGCGTGGATATTAACCCCTGGGGGGGTACAATGATCTGGAACACCAGAGTGAATCTAAAATGCCCTAATTTAGGGCTGCTTTAACAAATGGCGACCACGACGGGATTCTGAGCGAATGTAGCGTCAAACAGCTGACAAGACGGGCCCCTGAGCTTGACGAACGGCAGAGGGGAGAGGATTGCAACCTCAAAGAAAGGTGAGAAAACTTTTTATCTCATCTGCCTTTCTGGTATTTACTTCGTCATGCTCAGATAGCTCAGTCCGCTGTGGGGTGGTACTGATGTAAGTATAGTAGTCGGCTGTAATGCTGAAAGCTTGGAGTCTATAGAACCAATAGTCTGAAATTATAGATCACTCTGGTGTGTATATGTTTTTGTGTGTGTTTGTAATTTATGTGAGGAGTGAGTTGAGCACAGACGGTAAAACCACAGACAAAGGGAGGGGACCGTAACCTCCTGGTTTGGAAGGGAAGACTGCAGGGAAGACCTAAGGGAAGACTGCAGAGATATTCTCCACCTGACCTGACCTCAGGGAGACCGTGGAGCCGTATGACCCGAAAGGGAAGACTGCGGAGATATTCTCCACCTGACCTGACCCCAGGAAGACGCGACGGAGCCGCCTGAAGATGTGCGGGGAGTCCCGGCTGACTAGTCAGACGTGATAATCAGATTTGAGCAAACCAGTGGGGAGGGTGAATCCTTTGTCTGCGGAGGAAAGGGTTAAAGGTGCTGATTACTCTTCTGTTTTGTGTGTGTGTCAGTTTGTAATACTGTTGTTAAGATGGGTCAGTCCCAGTATTAGGAAATACAGCCCCTAGCTAGTAGCGAGGAAAGAGGGAGATTATAGGATGTGATATGGAGAATTGAAAGTTAAAATGTGACAAAGAATGTTAGAGAAAGTGTGGCCCCGGACAGAAGGTCGTCCGGCTGGCAACAGGGATGAAAATCTGTAAGAAACTGAAGTTAGAGCTTACAGATTGAGGGCATCAGAACTCCGATGATGTTGAAGGGGGAGTTTTAACGAGTGAGAAAACAGTGTCAGGGAAAAGCTGAATGATGAAGGTGCAGCACAGGCATGGCACCGAGCGGCAAGTCGATTTATGGCAATTGGAGGGATAAAAAGTTGGTCAGTTAATGGAACTGTGAAATAGAGAGATTCACTTTCCCCCCGCCTTCACACAGAAACATTCCGGAGATAAGAAGAGCAGGAAAATGGGGGGAGGGAATCGTGTAGAGTAAGTGATGTTATATGTGTAATATTATTATAGAAGACAAAGAATTGTTCAATAATCTTCTTTCTTCTTTCTTCTTTCCCAAGCAGTGCACTGTGGGAATCCAGCTTTTAACAAAATGACTGTATGATTATATAACATGTATATTGTCTTACAGCGACAGACCTTCAGCAATTCTGGGTGTGGTGTGGCTTTGAGTTGTGATTGAGGCGAATATGTGTGAAGACTGATTATAAGCTGTTAATGAAAATGAGTACATGAAAATGTATATGAATGCGTATGGAGTACGGTATTTGTTTTTTAAATAATATGCGCATTGAGGATTTTACTTTATTTTTTCTTGGAAGTTTTTGGGTTTTTATTGGTGCCAACAGCATTGATCAAGCTGTACATTTTTTTTTTATATCGAAGTCAATGAAAGGTTTTTATGGGCCCTTTGTGTGTTCATGTCTGTATTGTCAGATCTGTTTGTTTCAATGTTTGAAGTTACGTGTTACATGTTAAGTGTTGTGCTTCACATCAGAGCTCTGTTCTTCTGGATAGCTGCCACATTACTAACAGACAAAAGGAAGACCACTGCGTCCGACTGAAGGGGGTGGACTTAGATGACTCAGAACGGAGGGAGGATAGGGGTGGACGTTACAGACAACGACAGCCCTTGTGCCCATCCCCTAGTTATAAGACACTCCCATGGAAGATGAGAAGTCCTGTTTTGTTTTTCAGTCTACTAATTCCGCGATAGGGAAAGTTGGATACTTCTGTAAGCCAAAATGCAGAGTAACATCAAGCGGCATTGGGTGGTTCAGTGGTGCCAACCATAGGTAGTGTTCCTTTGGTATTGCTTCAGCCCTGATGCCAAACGCCTCATTGAAGTGAGGAAAAAGTAAGTCTGCCACCCTGTGATGGGCCTGCAGAGTCTGTGGGACCCAGATCCCAGAAGAGAGAGTGTTGTGCTGTGTGTGACACTCCTCGTCCACACCACACGAGAGGATTGTATTCTATGTTGACATAAGGAGAACACAAAGACAGGGAGGGGGGGAGTTAGATCAAGATTAGGAAACAGGAAATCCAGTATCGGCTCTACTTTTAAACATTTTTTAGCAGATTCGGTCTGGCCCAATGATATCCCTTACTCTGGGTGATAAAGAAGTAGTCCCGTTTTTGATACTGGAGCAGCCAAGACAGTTGTGCATAGCAAACATGGCCTCCCCTGATTTACTCTCCAAGCACACCAGTCTTTGGGTAGAAGTGGATGGGAAAGTAGTACGCTCCCTTTTTCAACAGAAACCATCCACATTAGATTTGCCCCTAACCAAGATGCGCTTGCCCGTTTGCTGGTCAGTGGTAACGCCCTTTGTTGCCTCCTAGGTGCAGATTTGCTTGCAAAAGTACATGCTGGTATCTCACATCAGGAGGACGGCACTGTGAAGCTTACAGGTGCCCTCAACGACCAGGAACTTTGTTTGTTGGCCATTAGTGATAAAATTCCCTGGTCCATGTTTGTATCAGTACTCCCAGAAGCTGAAAAACGTAAAACCACTCACCATTGGATGGTACATGACCTACATGCCGTTAATGAAGCCACAGTTTCTAACACCCACATCGTGCCCAATACACACACCTTGTTGGCTCAGGTTCCCATTACCCCTACTCACTCCACTGTGATTGATTTGTCCTTTAGTCCCTACCGCTTCACAGATGAGGTGGTAGATGCTTTTTATGCCTAGAACTGGCAATTTTGTGTTCCCCAACAATGTACTATCAGATTATTACATTTAGATTGTGTTGCTATGAAGAGAGTGGCCATGACTCAGCTGTCCTCACCCAACTGCATGGCCAGCAATAACGCCCCATAGCATATTATTCAGTCAGACTTGATCCCGTGGCCAGAGGTGCCCCTTTCTGCATCAGAGCTGTAGTAGTTGTACTAGCTATGCTTGATGAAAGCTCTGAGATAGTTCTGAACCACGAAGTGATGGTGATATTACATCTATCCTCATGAACGTACAATCCAAATGATTGTTTTGTTGCCCGTTATTTGAGAATGCAGTGTTCCATTTTGTTGCCTGACAATGTTGCTCTCCAAAGGTGTAATACTTTGGACCCAGCCACCCTGTTGCCTCTGAACCAAGGGGGGAGGGAAGAGTTAGGGCACCGCACTTTAAACTTTTCTTCCAGATTCAAAGGAAGAGGCTCCTGACTGTTTGCAGATGATGTCACAAGAGGTAGTGGGATTTGGTAAATCAGCCATTAGGTAATCTAGATCATGTGCTCTTTGTGGATGGATCGAGGTATGGCCAGGATGGCAGGTACTACACAGGTTGGGCAGTGGTGATTAAACGTGAACTACTACACATGTCTGCTCAAGAAGTGGAGCTAAAAGACTCCGAAGATGGCTTGCAGATATGCAGATGGAAAAACAGCCAACATTTACACTGATTCCAGGTGTGCTTTTGGGATAGCCCATGACTATGGGCCCACATGGAAAGCCAGAGACTCCTTGATCGCTTCAGGTAAACCCATCGGAAATGGGAAGCAGTGAGGTCTGTGATGGAAGCCCTCTTGTCACTAACATGAGAGGTGATGATAGCAACGAAAGGCCACTGTAAACAGATGCAGAGGAGGCAAAGGGGAAAGCCACGGCAGATCAGGCGGCAAAAATGGCTGCCAAATTACCTAAGCAGACCCCTGTCTTAAGTGGCCACAGTTCAGGTCCCTGAAATAACTCCTCCTGTCTCCCGAAAGTTCTTAAGACCTTACAGAACCAGATGGGGAAGGAGGAAAGGGACTGGTGGATGGAAAAGGGGGGACTACAAATAAGAAGGGAAACTTTGCCTTCCCAGGTCCCTCTAATCCACGATGGCACAGGCAACCCATGGAGTGACGCACCAGACAAAAACTGCTATGTGTGATTTAGTACGTAGCATATGGTACGCCCCAGGGTTCAGCACTGTAACAGTCAGACATACTCAAGGATAAACGGTCGTGTCCAGAACAACGTGGGCAAGGTGGTTAAGGTACCCAAGAAACACGTCTTGCTTTTTGTATCTGTTTCAACGTTTACAGACTACCTTCAACTACACAAGGTGGGCATGTATGAGTATGTATTGATATGTGACTTGTTTTCAGGATGGCCAAAACCGTACCCAAAGAAGTAAAAAAGATGATGGCCGAAGTTGTGTGCAGGTATGGGGTACCTTAGATCATTGAAAGTGACACAGGTGTTCACTTCACAGGTGAAGTTATGCAGGAGATGATGAAGGTTTTGGATGTAGGACAGGCCTTACATGCATCGTACCATCCACAAAGCAGCAGTAGGGTAGGGAAAAGGAACTGAACGGGACACTAAGTTAAAGATTCAAAAGCCCTAACAGAGTGCCTGCTGGTAGCCCTCTTTTAGTAAGGTATACGCCTAACCGTGAGACAGGACTTTGTCCCTATAAGGTCCTTTTTGGGTCAGGCCCTAGGATAGGATTTTATTTCCCACAGCAGCTTCAGATGCAACATGGTTGTCTGACAGATTATGTGATCAGTTTGTACAAGCATTTGACTAAAGTACATTTTCGAGTTTTTGCTTCACTTCCAGGTCTTGATAAAGTACCAGGAACCCACCCACTTGTGTCTGGAGATTGGGTGGTAGGAAAAGACACGTTAGAAAAGTCCTAAAACCCTGGTTTGATGGTCCATTCCGAGTGTTGTTGACCACATGCACAGTGAAGCTCAAAGAAAAGGAAAATTGGATTGATTTCAAGGAAGTGTTGAGACTGGTTTTCCCTTGTGTGACTGTTGATCATGACTCAAAAGAATATGGAAAATTGTATGAAAACATCGATCCAGAAATCAGAAGCATTGATGACCTCCAGTCCCCCCCATATAATGTCAACGCCGTTTAGTGAAAGATCATCTGACTTCCCCGTGCTCAAATCCAGTGTCACGGGAGGTTGTTCGCTACGAATGACTTGTCGTGGTAGCTGGTGAAAAGGAGGCGGAGCATTGGGACAGATCGTTAGGTTTAGGGAGAGAATGAAATTCAAGGGGGGACTGTTAAAGATGTGTGAATTTTATTCTATATTTTTTGTATATCTAGGACTGTAAAGAGTTAAACTTTTTCTACTCCAAGTGCCTCCCCCCCCATCCCTCTCTTTGTTTCAAGGCTAGAGAGGAGAGAGAGGGGGGCAAAGTGCTGGGCTGTAAGAAGTGTCTGATTTCTCATCTTCTTGCAGGTGTCCCATAGAGTGTGGTAGAGATGCGTAAGCCAATCATATGGCTTGATGATATATATTATTCACTGCCTATAGAGAAGCACCTCTTTGAAGTGTCACATATGACGTATGCAGTATTATTGTTAGATTGTCCGCCATTACAACATGGCGATGGTAACGAGATGTTTACATTAGTTCACATTCCAAAGTGGTATTCACTGCGCAAATGCAGGTGTAATATCTCCTCTCTCTTATCTCTTCTTCCTTTTTGTCCAATGAAACAATGTTTAAGCCTCAGAGAGGACTGCCCTCTTCTGAAGATGTAGAATACGCTTACCCCATGTATTAAAAATTTGAGATTGCTTTGACCAACTTCTGTGTCAGTGTTCAGTCTCTCAGCCACTCGTGGATATTAACCCCTGGGGGGGTACAATGATCTGGAACACAAGAGTGTATCTAAAATGCCCTAATTTAGGGCTGCTTTAACAGTATCTCACATGATGGCATTGAATACACAGCGCACCTGCCTTGCAATTTTTGGAAGTCTAATACCAGTTAATGGAGCGGACACTGTGTATGTGCAGGGTGCTCTCCGTTAACTTCAGGACCTGTCGCACAGGTGGTACCTACACCTATCTGACATTTATGGCATATTCTAGCAGTATGCCACTAATGTCCAAGATGGGAATATCCCTTTAATGCATTTCCTATCAGGAGTACATTGGTTACCCATCCTTCAGAGGTTCTGCCCTGTGACTAATCAGTACATACATAAAATACTGATAGAAAACGGGCACAGGAGAAATGGCACAATTTAATATTTAAGAAAAAAAACACAAGAATCTTGTTTTTTAAAGAAACACACAGAGAAAACTTTCTTTATTAAAAAATGGTCTTGGATTTCTGTGGCTTCCGCCCTTTAAGGGAGATGGAGGCTCCTTCTTCACATTCTCCTGGGATTCTTCCATTGGAGGAGATTCAGTGTCACACCTAAGGCTGATTTTCGGGGGCCGCAGAGGGTCATACAAAGCTCTCACATTGTATACAACAAATAGAAAATAAAGATCAGCAAAAACAAGTCTCAAACACATGAAGAAAAAGCCGGACAAACTTACCCGATCTGGTCCTGTGCTGCTCGTCAGAGGCCCCTAAAGGAGAGAGCCAGTCCTGCAGACTGAGGCTGGGGTCAGTGCGTCACCTCAATATATACCTACCGCCCTTTATGACATCATATGTAAATGAGACATAGCCCCCATTTTGATGTCACAAGAAAGAGAGTCATCTGCCAGGATTCTAATCATGACATCACAAACAGTGTCTCAACATGACAGCGGCCATTTTGAATGTAATAATGTACAGACTATAGATAATGGGTTAGCACTTTTTCATTGCAGCCACCCAGAGCAGGGGGTATCTGCAAATGGTTTGTTCTTTAATCTAATTTTATGGTATGTACAGTATTGTTTTTCTATATTTAAAACCCAGATTAGCCATGTATGGATGGCCCAGCCGAGGTTTATTAATCCTGGCTTAGTCCTTTGCAGGAGATTGGGTGGTAACCAGGATCTTCCCCCAGCTCAGTTTGGCGGGTGATTAGTGAGAGTTCAGCAAGGAAGAAATTTTTGCCTAATGCTCCCTCCTCTTAGGCCCAAGAAACACACTAGACTAACAGATCTCTGCAAGATCCACGGAAAAAGAGAAAAGGAGAGTAAAGAAGATCTTAGAATCTGCATAGCCAAGCATTGGAGTCAGCAAGGTAATCTGTGACTACAGCCATTCAGACTTTGCTACACTGAGGGACACTGTTAAGACACCCTTCACACCTGGACACACCCTGGCCAGATGCTCCATCAAACCCCTGTATCCTGCAATGGACATTATAGCCAAAATACTGTTGCCAGCCATAGAATATGTGGAGACTTTAGCAACAAAGTGTACAAAGAGGGCCATAACTCATATCCTTGTATAAATGCATACACTGCTAACTGGGAGAGAATTGCACTGTGTCCAGTTGGAACTATGTTTTGCTATAGTTAGATGTACTACAATTCCTATTTTGCTGTACAGTAAAGAGAGATGTTTATTTTTCTACCAATGGCCTATTTTTCTGACTCCTACATCATTTGCTGGCCATTGCACTCTACATACCCTGCCTTTAACCCATTCAGACACCTAACATCACGGGAATAAGTTCGCCAGATAATTATACCGCGTCTTGTAGAGCCCATAATATTTATAATGGCCCCTATAGTGCCACCAGTGTAAATACTGGAAGCACTACAAGAGACAGTATATTTATTGGGGCACTTAGGGGGCCTTATAAACATTCGGGACACTACAAAAGCCAGTATAAATATTGGGGGGCACTACAGGGGACATTATAAATGTTGGGGGCACTACAGGGAGCATTATAAATACTGGGGGCACCATTACTAATAAGTACATTCTGGGAGAAGATTAGATACACAGTTCAGCAGACAGTATCACATATGATAGGATTAGATAAAGCAGCTCAGCAAACAGTATCTCACATGATGGCATTGGATACACAGCGCACCTGCCTTGCAATTTTTGGAAATCTAATATCAGTTAATGGAGCGGACACTGTGTATGTGCAGGGTGCTCTCCGTTAACTTCAGGACCTGTCGTACAGGTGGTACCTACACCTATCTGACATTTATGGCATATTCTAGCAGTATGCCACTAATGTCCAAGATGGGAATATCCCTTTAATGCATTTCCTATCAGGAGTACATTGGTTACCCATCCTTCAGGGGTTCTGCCCTGTGACTAATCAGTACATACATAAAATACTGATAGAAAACGGGCACGAAAGAAATGGCACAATTTAATATTTAAGGAAAAAAACACAAGAATCTTGTTTTTTAAAGAAACACACAGAGAAAACTTTCTTTATTAAAAAATGGTCTTGGATTTCTGTGGCTTCGGCCCTTTAAGGGAGATGGAGGCTCCTTATTCACATTCTCCTGGGATTCTTCCATTGAAGGCGGTTCAGTGTCACACCTGAGGCTGATTTTCGGGGGGCCGCAGAGGGTCATACAAAGCTCTCACATTGTATACAACAAATAGAAAATAAAGATCAGCAAAAACAAGTCTCAAACACATGAAGAAAAAGCCGGACAAAACTTACCCGATCTGGTCCTGTGCTGCTCGTCAGAGGCCCCTAAAGAAGAGAGCCAGCCCTGCAGACTGAGGCTGGGGTCAGTGCGTCACCTCAATATATACCCACCGCCCTTTATGACATCATATGTAAATGAGCCATAGCCCCCATTTTGATGTCACAAGAAAGAGAGTCATCTGCCAGGATTCTAATCATGACATCACAAACAGTGTCTCAACATGACAGCGGCCATTTTGAATTTAATAATGTACAGACTATAGATAATGGGTTAGCACTTTTTCCTTGCAGCCCCCCAGAGCAGGGGGTATCTGCAAATGGTTTGTTCTTTAATCTAATTTTATGGTATGTACAGTATTGTTTTTCTATATTTAAAACCCAGCTTAGCCATGTATGGATGGCCCAGCCAAGGTTTATTAATCCTGGCTTAGTCCTTTGCAGGAGATTGGGTGGTAACCAGGATCTGCCCCCAGCTCAGTTTGGCGGGTGATTAGTGAGAGTTCAGCAAGGAAGAAATTTTTGCCTAATGCTCCCTCCTCTTAGGCCCAAGAAACACACTAGACTAACAGATCTCTGCAAGATCCACGGAAAAAGAGAAAAGGAGAGTAAAGAAGATCTTAGAATCTGCATAGCCAAGCATTGGAGTCAGCAAGGTAATCTGTGACTACAGCCATTCAGACTTTGCTACACTGAGGGACACTGTTAAGACACCCTTCACACCTGGACACACCCTGGCCAGATGCTCCATCAAACCCCTGTATCCTGCAATGGACATTATAGCCATTACAGCCAAGGTACTGTTGCCAGCCATAGATTTTGTTGAGACTTTAGCAACAAAGTGTACAAAGAGGGCCATAACTCATATCCTTGTCTAAATGCATACACTGCTAACTGGGAGAGAATTGCACTGTGTACAGTTGGAACTATGTTTTGCTATAGTTAGATGTACTACAATTACTATTTTGCTATACAGTAAAGAGAGATGTTTATTTTTCTACCAATGGCCTATTTTTCTGACTCCTACATCATTTGCTGGCCATTGCACTCTACATACCCTGCCTTTAACCAATTCAGACACCTAACATCACGGGCATAAGTTCGCCAGATAATTATACCGTGTCTTGTAGAGCCCATAATATTTAGAATGGCCCCTATAGTGCCACCAGTGTAAATACTGGAAGCACTACAAGAGACAGTATATTTATTGGGGCACTTAGGGGGCCTTATAAACATTCGGGACACTACAAAAGCCAGTATAAATATTGGGGGGCACTACAGGGGACATTATAAATGTTGGTGGCACTACAGGGAGCATTATAAATACTGGGGGCACCATTACTAATAAGTACATTCTGGGAGAAGATCAGATACACAGTTCAGCAGACAGTATCACATATGATAGGATTAGATAAAGCAGCTCAGCAAACAGTATCTCACATGATGGCATTGGATACACAGTGCACCTGCCTTGCAATTTTTGGAAGTCTAATACCAGTTAATGGAGCCGACACTGTGTATGTGCAGGGTGCTCTCCGTTAACTTCAGGACCTGTCGCAAAGGTGGTACCTACACCTATCTGACATTTATGGCATATTCTAGCAGTATGCCACTAATGTCCAAGATGGGAATATCCCTTTAATGCATTTCCTATCAGGAGTACATTGGTTACCCATCCTTCAGGGGTTCTGCCCTGTGACTAATCAGTACATACATAAAATACTGATAGAAAACGGGCACGAAAGAAATGGCACAATTTAATATTTAAGGAAAAAAACACAAGAATCTTGTTTTTTAAAGAAACACACAGAGAAAACTTTCTTTATTAAAAAATGGTCTTGGATTTCTGTGGCTTCGGCCCTTTAAGGGAGATGGAGGCTCCTTATTCACATTCTCCTGGGATTCTTCCATTGAAGGCGGTTCAGTGTCACACCTGAGGCTGATTTTCGGGGGCCGCAGAGGGTCATACAAAGCTCTCACATTGTATACAACAAATAGAAAATAAAGATCAGCAAAAACAAGTCTCAAACACATGAAGAAAAAGCCGGACAAAACTTACCCGATCTGGTCCTGTGCTGCTCGTCAGAGGCCCCTAAAGGAGAGAGCCAGCCCTGCAGACTGAGGCTGGGGTCAGTGCGTCACCTCAATATATACCCACCGCCCTTTATGACATCATATGTAAATGAGCCATAGCCCCCATTTTGATGTCACAAGAAAGAGAGTCATCTGCCAGGATTCTAATCATGACATCACAAACAGTGTCTCAACATGACAGCGGCCATTTTGAATTTAATAATGTACAGACTATAGATAATGGGTTAGCACTTTTTCCTTGCAGCCCCCCAGAGCAGGGGGTATCTGCAAATGGTTTGTTCTTTAATCTAATTTTATGGTATGTACAGTATTGTTTTTCTATATTTAAAACCCAGCTTAGCCATGTATGGATGGCCCA